>NC_133656.1:225236309-225536309 GCF_009905375.1 Apium graveolens | reverse complement strand
TCTTCATTCTCAGGAGGCACATAAACCTTGATAGGTTCACCAACCTTTTCTTTACCCTTGGATCTTGGATCTATCTGCGGTTGTGATTTAGCCAATGTTGCTTCAATATTTGTCCTTTCTTTTATC
The DNA here is from genome assembly GCF_009905375.1 of Apium graveolens. NCBI lineage: Eukaryota > Viridiplantae > Streptophyta > Magnoliopsida > Apiales > Apiaceae > Apium > Apium graveolens. Next base: position 225,536,183 of record NC_133656.1, on the reverse strand, counting down.
ACAATGCCTTTGAGTTTTGGAAGTGTCTTTTTACCAGAAGCTTCAGATTTAGATGTGACTTTTTCTGACTTAAGTCTGACTTCTTCTTTCATTAAACTCTTCAAGTCCATTCCTGGATTTTCCTGAAGAAATAACTGTCTTGACATTTCTTCATCAAGATCTAAAAGTTCATCAGAACTTATCCTTTTACCAGCATCAGAACTTGTCCTGTGACTTGTAATTTCAGCTTTTCTTGATGAGAAACCTCTACCTTGACTATGACCTCTACCCATTCCAGAGTTTCCTTGATCATCCTTCCCTTTCAATGTCTTGTCAGTCTTGCATTTGGACTTAATTACTTTCTCCCCCTTTTTGGCATCAGCAGGTAGTAGAAGAGAGACAAGCAATTCCACTGAGGCTTGGATTTCAGTAAGTTGAGATTGCTGAGAAGCTTGATTTTTCAGAATATCATCAATCTGAGCTTGTTGCTTCTCTTGAGTCTTCTCAATATAAGCAATCCTGTCAAAGGTAGGTTGGAAGAACTTTTTCTTATCAATCTTTTGAACTTGTTCCTGTTTGATGAATTCTTCCTGAATCTTGTGTAGCTCTGCATGAGTAGTTGAATGGAGACCTTGAAGATGTTTAGTACTCAATGCAGTGACTCTAAGCTGGGTTTTGAAATCATCAGTATTTAACATCTCATCAGCTTTTGTCAATTGCTCAGCCAGATTCTTTGCGGATGGAACACAAGTAATTGAGTTCCATTCCTTAGTCCACTCCTGACCAGCAGGAGTTTCACTCCAATGCACTGGTGCTTCTCTGGTAACAAACTTCTTAACAAGTTCAGATTTAAGAACTGTTTGTTGAGGGGCATGTCCTGAATGACCTGCTTCATCAGTATCTGCTTGTAGAGCAGCATCACCAGTATCTCCAGCATTTGCAGCATCAGAACTTACAGAATCAGTATCTTCTGATAGAACAACAGTGTGAGTAGCAATGGAGGCTTCAGCATCCTCTAATTGCTGATCTGGTTCCAAGTTCTGATCAACAGCCATATCCTGATGCTCACCTATATTCTGATCATCAGCATCTAGATGCAGAGAAGGTGTAGTAGATAATTCAGGAGTGTGAGCAGCATCAGTAACATGTGTTGTTGATGGATTAGTTGTTGTTGGAGCTTCTAAGTAAAGTACTTCAGGCACAACCAAGGTCTGGATATCAATTTCAGCACTTGTGCCTGGAACAACAGGAACTAATCCCTTGGAAAAAGAAAAACATTCATTAGAAAGAGAAAACATGGTTTAATGCGTACAAGAAGCAAGTAAAAGTTGATTGTTCAAGTACGAGTACCACTAGCCCTAACCATAGTGACTATTAATCTTCCACTTCAACATATTCAGGTTTAAACTGAGACTGTTAGGTCAAATTTTATCCACAAATAAGTCAAGTAAAGAATCAGACGTGAATATCAGAACTTAGACTTATATCAGAACTTAACAGTCATCAGAACATAATCTCTTAACTCAAAAAATGAATGTCTATCTTAGTAAATCCTCACACAAATTTTGATTTATATTCTTCAGAACATAATCATCAGAACATGCAATCAAAACTTGTCCTCAGAATTTGTGCAATGTGACACAATGACTGTTCATCTAAAACAACATAGATCACCACAGTGATTTTCATCATTCATATGGAGTGGTTAGTGTGTGCATTAAGCTAAATATCAGACAAAGAGTAAAGTCTGATTCACTTCAGTACATCTTAGAAATAAGGCATAACTAAAACTTTGCTAAAGAGCTGTCATTATCTTGAAACCTACTGGTGAATGAGTTCATGCTTGAGTCCACCTCAACTATTGTGTGCTAATTTGTGCATATTTTTAAATTCCTTTTTACAGTGGCTTCTCAGTGTAAGTGAGTCACGACTGCTTATCAGAATTTATGCTATTATCAGAGTATTTCTCCAGTAATCATAGAGTGTGAAAAGTCACCAAGAAAATATTTTATTTGCTTTTCTGATGCATATTACTTAATACCAGCAATGCACTTGGGTCTTCCCTTCCACATTTTTACTCTAGATCTCAAAGGAGTACCTGATTTTTAATCCTTGTTTCATTTTTTTTTCTTTTGATAAGTGAGGTTTATCAGCACTTAGTTCATTCAACAGGTTTACTAGCATCAGAACTTAACAGATGAGCAACATTATTATAGTTTGTGACTTAGTAATAAGATAGACAAAGTAAACTCAACTAAGCTCAATTATCAGAATTTGCTTGTGTCAATAGATTTCCACAGAAATAATTACTTCTTACATGGGATCCCTTGTTTATTGAAGACTACTAGGTCAGCATCTAGCACAGTTATCCTCATATGATTGAATAGTTACCTAAATAGACATATCACTATCAGAGTTTAGAAACATTGACCAGACAACAGTCAGTACTTAAACATATTTTTCATTTAAGCACAGAATACACAAAGAGATTGAATTCTGTAAATACTGATCATAAAATCTGATGTAACAGAACAAAAGTAAGCAAATTTAGAGAAAGAACCTGAAACCATTCCAAGTTTATTTACCAATCTTGTAAAATTAGCTTCACACAATGGTTTTGTGAAGATATCTGCTAGTTGTTGATCTGTTGGAACAAAGTGCAATTCCACTGTACCTTCATCTACATGTTCCTTGATGAAGTGGTACCTGATACTGATGTGCTTTGTCATAGAGTGTTGAACTGGATTACCTGTCATAGCAATAGCACTTTGATTATCACAATAAATAGGGATTTTGAAATATGTTAACCCATAATCCAGTAACTGATTCTTCATCCAAAGAATCTGTGCACAACAACTTCCTGCAACAATATATTCTGCTTCTGTAGTTGATGTGGAAATTGACTTTTGTTTCTTGCTAAACCAAGAAACCAATCTGCCTCCAAGAAATTGGCAGCTTCCACTTGTGCTTTTCCTATCAATTTTGCAACCTGCAAAATCTGCATCTGAGTAACCTATTAGTTTAAAATCTGATTCTCTGGGATACCATAATCCCAGATCAGCTGTTCCCTTAAGATATTTAAAAATTCTTTTCACAGCTGTTAAGTGAGGTTCTCTTGGATCTGCTTAAAATCTTGCACAAAGACAGGTAGCATACATGATATCAGGTCTACTAGCAGTTAGATAGAGTAGAGAGCCAATCATACCTCTGTAAACAGTAATATCTACTGATTTACCAGTATTCTTATCCAGTTTTGTTGCAGTGGCCATGGGAGTGGATGCACTTGAACAATCTTGCATTCCAAATTTCTTCAGCAAGTTTCTGGTGTACTTAGTTTGACAAATAAAAGTGCCTTCTTCATTTTGCTTGACTTGAAGGCCCAGAAAATAGCTAAGTTCCCCCATCATACTCATCTGATACCTTGACTGCATCAGTTTGGCAAACTTCTTGCAAAGTTTGTCATTTGTAGACCCAAAAATGATATCATCAACATAAATCTGGACTAGAAGTAAGTCCTTTCCATGGTTGAGGTAGAACAGTGTTTTGTCTATTGTTCCTCTGTTGAATCTACTTTCCAGAAGAAACTGAGCTAAAGTCTCATACCATGCTCTAGGAGCTTGCTTAAGTCCATAAAGTGCTTTATCAAGCCTGTAGACATAATCTGGATGTTTGGAATCTACAAATCCTGGATGTTGTTCAACATATACTTCCTCCTCCAATTCTCCATTGAGAAAAGCACTTTTCACATCCATTTGAAAGACAGTAAACTTTTTGTGAGCAACATAAGCCAAAAATATCCTTATGGCTTCTAACCTAGCAACTGGTGCAAATGTTTCATCATAATCAATTCCCTCTTGTTGAGAATATCCTTTTGCAACCAGCCTTGCCTTATTCCTTGTAATTATGCCATCACTGTCAGTTTTGTTTCTGAACACCCACTTTGTACCAACAACAAAATCTATTCTTTGGTCTTGGCACTAGAGTCCAGACTTTGTTTCTTTCAAATTCATTTAACTCTTCCTGCATTGCTTGCACCCAATCAGCATCTTGAAGAGCTTCTTCCACTTTCTTTGGCTCAGTCTGAGAGAGAAAAGAATTGTAAAGACATTCGTTTGAAGTACCTGTTCTAGTTCTGACACCTGCATCAGGATTTCCAATTATCAAATCAGGTGTATGTGATTTAGTCCACTTCCTTGCAGATGGAAGGTTTTCTCTAGAACTGGATGCTCCCCCATGATCCATGCTGTCTTCATTTTCATTTTCTGATGCTCCCCCTGAAATTATGCTCTCTGAGTTGGATTCTTCAGAATTTAGATTTTCAGAACTATCAGAACTTGGCTTGTCAGAACTTGACGAATCAGAACTTGAAGAGCCAGATGTGTGTTCTGATGCTTCTTGAGATGTGGTATGTTCTTGAGTATGCTCCCCCTGCATAGGTGCATCTTCCTTTGGCGTAGTCACCACAGTTTCAATAACATCAGAGTTTAATCCATCAGAGTTTACAGTATCAGGACTTAGACTGTCAGGATTTTCAGTATCAGTACTTGAGTCTTCATTTTCAAATCTCAGCTGATCATGATCAATAAAATTTTCAAGACCAGTAATATTCTTGTCATCAAAAGAGACATTGATAGATTCCATGACCACTCTTGTTCTCAAATTATAGACTCTGAAGGCTTTTGTGGAAAGTGGATATCCAACAAAGATTCCTTCATCAGCTTTTAGATCAAATTTAGATAGCTGTTCAGGATGAGTCTTGAGAACAAAACACTTGCATCCAAATACATGAAAGTACTTCAGATTTGGCTTCTTTTTCTTCACCATCTCATATGGTGTTTTTCCTTGCTTGTTAATGAGTGTTGCATTTTGAGTAAAAAAAGCAGTCTACACAGCTTCAGCCCAGAAATAGGTTGGAAGCTTTGCTTCTTCAAGCATTGTACGTGCAACTTCAATGAGAGTTTTATTCTTCCTTTCAACAACTCCATTTTGCTGTGGAGTTCCAGGAGCAGAAAATTCCTGCTTAATTCCATGATTTTTGCAGAACTCTTCCATTATCAAATTCTTGAACTCGGTGCCATTATCACTCCTTATGGTTTTCACAGAATCTTTGACCAATTTGTCCAGATGTTTGACATGATCAATCAAGATAGATGCAGTTTCACTTTTTGTGTGCAAGAAATACACCCATGTGTATCTGGTGAACTCATCCACTATGACCAACACATATTTCTTCTTTGCAATAGACATGACATTCACTGGACCAAATAGATCAACATGTAGTAGATGATAAGGCTCAAGAATTGATGATTCAGTCTTGCTCTTGAATGAAGATTTTCTTTGTTTGGCCTTCTGACAAGAATCACAAAGGCCATCAAGAGCAAATACTGACTTTGGCAGTCCTCTCACAAGATCTTTCTTGACTAGTTCATTTATATTGTTGAAATTTAAATGAGAGAGTTTCTTGTGCCAATTCCAGCTTTCTTCAATTGATGCTCTACTCATCAGACAGATTGCAGAACCATCAGTACTTGTTGAAAGCTTAGCTTCATAAATGTTACCACGCCTGTATCCTTTTAGAACAACTTTGCCTTTGGATATACTCACAACTTCACAGTGTTCTTCAAAGAAATCAACATGATAACCTCTGTCACAGATTTGACTTATACTCAGCATATTATGTTTAAGTCCTGAGACCAGAGCTACTTCTTTAATGATGACATTCCCAAGATTGATATTGCCATATCCCAATATTTTTCCAATGTTGTCATCTCCATAAGAAACACTTGGTCCAGCTTTCTCCACAAAGTCTGATAGCAGGGCTTTATTTCCAGTCATATGTCCTGAACATCTACTGTCCAGAACTAGAATATTTTTTCTGTTTCCCTGCAATCACAAAGACCACTAATGATTAGTTTTAAGGACCCAGACTTGCTTGGATCCTTTGGCCTTATCAAGTTTGTTAACGTTTGCAGCGGATTTAGCATCAGAGTTTATGTTAACATTTTTCTTATCAGAACTTACACTATCAGACTTTGAATCAGAATTTATACTAGAAGGAACAATGGAAACTTTCTTCAAAGAAGGTTTTAATTGATAATAATCATAGTACAAACTATGATATTCCTTACAAGTATAAATAAAATGCCATAAACTACCACAATGAAAACAAGGATTTTGTGGTTTATATCTAACAGACTGACTCTTAACTCCTGATTTTGAAGGTAAGGAGTTTATGTTCTTATTCTTCCTGCAAAAAGAGGCCAGATGGTTAGAACTTCCACAGTTATAACATGTTTTCCTAGGAGCATCAGGAACAGGTTTATAATCATTGCTTTTATTCACACCTTCCTTTCCATTCCTATTTTTCCTAGGTGATTTTACCTTGTTTGCATTCTTAACATCTTTCAGCTTATGCTTAAGCTGCTTCTTAGTCATTAAGCCTATGTTTACTTCAGCTGTCTTTTCCTGTTTTAGTTTGTCAGAAGTTAATCCCTCTCTAACTTCTGATTTATCATTATCAGACTTTACAGTTACAAACTTAACGGGTTTTAACTTTGGCCTTTGCTTAACAACAGGCTTAATTTCTACAGTTCCTTTATCATTTTTATCCTCTCCATAACCTAAGCCCTCTTTCCAATTTTCACTACTTAGCAAATTTTGAGTTGTTCTGCCAGAGTTAGTCCAAGTCCTAATTATCTCTCTTTCCTTTTCTAACTCAGTTTTTAGAGATTCATTCATTTTTAGCACTTCATCCCTAACATAAAAAGCATCATCTCTATCCTTCTGAGTTTGATGGAACATAACTAACTCTTTTTTTAAGAAATCATTTCTTTTCTTAAAAACAAGATTTTTAGAAGTTAATCTTTCACATGTTAAAGTTTGATCTCTATAACTAACAAACATGGTTTTAAGATATCTTCTCAACTCATTAATATCATCAGTATGAAAAGCATAAGTAGTCTGAGGTACCTTTGTTTCAGCAGCTTCAGAACTGCTCTCGGCACTTTCTTCATCAGCATTTGCCATCAAAGCATAGTTCTCCTCACTTTCAGAGTCTGAGGTGTCTGTCCAGCTTTTCTTCTTTGTGACCAGTGCCTTGCCTTTGTCACCCTTCACTTTCTTGCAATCAGGAGATATGTGGCCTTTCTCACCACAGTTATAGCTTTTGACATTGGTATAATCTCCTCTATCAGACTTTCCTCCTCTGCCCTCAGATCTTCTGAAATTCTTTTTATCAGAACTTGTGCCTTTCCTGGAAAACTTCTTTCCCTTCCTGAACTTCCTGTATGCAATCTTTGTGATCCCTTTCACCATAAGAGCACACAGCTTCATCATCTCCTCATCAACATCAGTCTCAGGCAAGCTTTCAGAATCTGAGTCATCATCACTTTCAGAACTTGATGACTCAGTATCAGACTTTGTGAAAAGAGCTTTACCCTTGTCTTTTCTTGAGGTAGCTGCCTTGGGGGATTCCTCTTCAGCCTTAAGAGCAACTGTCCTTGACTTTCCTCCTTTCCTCTTGCTTCTTTGTTCCATCTCAAGTTTATGAGTCTTGAGCATTCCATAAATTTCATCAAGAGTTGTTTCATCAAGACTGTAGTTGTCTCTTATTGTTGTTGCCTTCAAATCCCAACATTCAGGAAGAGCTAACAGGAATTTAAGGTTTGAATCTTCAAGATCATACTCCTTATTAACCAGTGACAGATCATTCAAGAGTTTGACAAATCTATCATGTAAATCAGTCAATGACTCATTAGCCTTTGAGTCAAAGTGTTCATACTCTTGAGTGAGTATTGTCTTCCTGTTCTTCTTAATTGTATCAGTTCCCTGACACCTTATTTCCAGAGCATCCCATATCTCCTTAGCAGTCTTGCAGTTAATTACCCTGTTTGACATTACATTATCAATGGCACTATGCAGTAAGTGTCGTACCTTAGCATCCTTAGCAATTGATGCGATATCTTCAGCAGTATAATCACTCTTCTCCTTTGGTACGGTCTTTGCTGCTTCACCTGCAACTGCAACTGCGAGCTTGGTTGGTTTGTGAGGCCCTTCCTTGATTCTATCAAGATATTCTGGATCTGTAGCTTCCAGAAACATGGTCATCCTCACCTTCCATATGGCATATTCAGATGGTCTCAGTATGGGAACTCTGATGGTTTCATACCGAATTTAAATTTGTGTCTTTGGAGGTTCTTCAGTTTTGGTAGGCTTAGTTGGAGTTTCTGTGTCAGACATGATTGTGTTTGGATCTTTAACTGTATGTGTGTTAACAGATAGGCTCTGATACCACTTGTTAGGTCACACACACTGTAGAGGGGGTGAATACAGTGTAAAGTACAATCAAATCGAACTTTAATATCTCAAGTAACAGAAAACAAACTTTATTGAAACAATAAACTCTGTTACAGTATAGAACTGTTACCTCTCAGTGATGAACAAATATCACGAGAGCTGCTAGGGATACTACGAATAATCTTCTCGAATATGATAACACTTATAGTGTAAACCCTATGTCTGTGTTTATATACTACACAGTTACAAGATAATCGCTAATTGATATGGAATATAATTCTGCTTCCTAAAATATATCAATCAGATATCTTTTCTTCCAAGTATTCCATTCTTCATGGAACTCCTTCTTCATGCATATCTCTTCTTATGTTTATCTCGATCTTCTTTCCTTTAATCAGCTACTATCCTTATCTGAACATACTCCAGCACTTAAGTTCTGATATCCATCTTCTGATGATTATCTCCTGATAATATAAGTACTGATATCCTTAAGTCCTGACTTCCAGTAAGTACTGATTTATCCTGTTTAAGTAAGATCTGAAAACTAAACATAAATCATATTAGCCATGACATTATCAAATTTATCTAACATCCTGAAATGAAAGGAATGAAACAAAATGAGTCTGGCCAAATAAAGGATAAGTAAAGAAGAAAAGAGAGGTATGACAAAGACAAGTTACCGTCACCAGGGCTTGAGTGCCGAACAACTCATTAGCTTCCAAGTCTTGTTGAAGGAAAAAATCTTGGTAGTCTATCGGGGAAATAGACTGGAGCAACCATTCTTTGGCATGCTTCGTGTTACCAATGATCGTATCCTTTCAACGAATTCCCCATATTGGCTGAAAAAGGCCCCTGGCTTCTGTTTGGTGCGCAGGGGTTGGCTGGGGCCTTCTTCATCCCCTTTTCTTACTTGGAGCAGAAATTCTGGGAAGCGATCCCCAAGGCACGGGTCTTTGAAGACCTTCCCCGCTCGCTTCATTCTGGTGGTCTCTAAGTCTTTAGGCTTAGTCACCTCCACTATTTTCTCAGCCACTACACGAAGGGAGAAAATAACGGTTGAGAAAGCAAGTTGAAAGGCAGAAACTCCCAATCTAAAACATAAATTTAAAAACTTACTTTTCATGGGAATGGGAGAAAATCCGCGTTCAACCAGGACTGTCTCCCTGATAAGATCCCAGGAATGAGTTGTCCCATTATCCTGAGTAAGGAGATTGAAGGCCTTTACCTCCTCTTCAGATAACACAATGTCGTTTGGGCTCCCATCGACTATTTGCCCAAAAGATGAACGGAAGAGCGTCCCCCAGTCACCGTCTTCCCAGAGCAAGTAAATAAATTCCTTCTTCCAACCCAGGTTATTGTCGGGAATGGACTTCCCGTTGCTGATATGAGGGATGGTAGGGCGCTGATTCAAGGAGACCCACCCCGGATTCTTGTCAGAGCCATTTTTGAAGTGAAAAATATTTCTGAAGACAGCGACCGTGGGGGGCACATTGTGCTTAGCAAATTGCGACAAAAAGTAAAGGATCAACCTCCAAGCATTCGGAGGGAGTTGACACGGATTGATTCCAACATCTACTAACAAAACTTGAATGAAAGGATGAAAGGGAAACCTAATACCAGCCCTTATAGTATCCCTGAAAATGCATAAAGCGTCCTTCTTCCAGTGACAAACTTTATCTACAGGACCTGCGAGAACCCGCTTGTAGGGCTCTTTAACTCTGAATGCAAGCCTCATTTTTCCCAGCTCCTTCGTATTGTAGAACGTATTGACATATCCAAAGGCGTCCAAATGAGCGTCGAACGGATATTCATCCCCCTAAGTATTGATCATGTCGATCAAGGAAGAATACCTAGATCGAATGGGGAATTCATTCGACTTCCAGGCCACATTCATCTTAGCCAATCGAGCTGATTTCTTATCTGCCATCTGAAATACAGAAGATCATGTGTTTTAGGCGCAAAAAAGTATGAATTCATGCACATGATGTAAAAATTTGTAACGCCATGGATTGTGCAGAAAAATTACAGAAATCATATAAAGATACTCGTATAATAACCCATGACTTAAAATTAGAGCTGGAAATAGAGAAAGAGAATGTTGATTATACCTGAAAAAACTTGAAGAAGTTAGACCGGAGACTGAGCTGGATTGTTGGAAAAAGCTTCGAATACCCGAAAAAGACTTAGAGTTTTTTAGAGAAGAAGCAGGAAATCAAGGAGTGAGAAATGAGAAGTGAGGAGAAAATAATTCAACTCACTCCTTTATATAGGCAAATGGAAGAATTTTAATGGACAAAAAAGCCCATAAAAGCTAAAGTCCAAGATCAAAAAGCCCAATTTCTGGAACTTTCTAGAATATTCTTTAGAATTCTTGAAGAATATTGAATGTGACGGCCTCAACCCCGGGGTCAGGAGTTGACGTCATCCACAACACAACAAGTAACATAATAAAATTCATTTCACTGATAAAACATAATCACGACCCCTCTTACCAAGATCTTTTCCACGTTTAAGTATGACTTAGGTTATAATTACCACAAAACTAATTCATTACAACCACCTTGACAATACTATCTTAATACAGCAACTCAACAAACCATTTTTGGTCTGTCACAACCACCTCAGAGGAGCCTGATACGGAAGGAACTGGAACTCTACCCCGACTACCACTGAAAAATCTCCTAGGTATCTGCAATAAATATATAAAACATTTTTCAAGGGTGAGCAATCAATTGCTCAGCAGTTCCACTATATGAATAATAATAAAAAAACAATTTATGCTAAACATTTATAGGAACAGAAATCATAACTCGTTTATAAAACAAGTAAACATGTGAAAACCGATGAAAATTAATGAAAACTGGATTATCAATAGCTAGCATGCTCTATAAAACATTTCATTAACTGTGTTGTTTAAATTCCAAAGTTAAATTTTAGCATGCTACTTTCATTTTCAAATCTTCCGTCCCATCACAGGACCCATAAAACCATTTGTCCCATTACGGGGACCCAAAATCACTTGTTCCGTTACGGGAACCATAAAACCCATCCCATCACAGGACCTATAAAACATGTCCCATCACATGACCCATAAAACTTGTTGCTCAGATATAAATGTATTGGATGATCCCTGGTGAGACAGCTGATCAGGCTATCTTCATTGGACAACTCTATCTTGGCCGTCCTATGAAATTTGTTCCGGAACTCAGAGACTAACTAGAACTCTGTCACGCTGGGCTGGTGGTTATAATAGGGTGCGCAACCACTTCGCCTCTTACGCTATCTTCCAGGCCGTTACGGGCCCCCTGCGCACACTAATCCAATTATCTGATCATTTTTATCCAGTTTTCCAAATCACTTACCTATCTCTTTTCAAAACCATTCTATCACATCACACTTTCCAAAACATTATCATTTTATTCAAAGTTTAGAGATAGGTATTTTCAGAAGTTACTTTTCCCCCAAAACACAAGTTAACAAAACAATTTGAAACCCAGGGGATACGTAACTTAAAACGTTCTATTCCACTACGAGAATAAAACAACGGTATATTCATATATTACTGAACTGTAAAAGATTTGTTCAGGGGTACTTGTAATATCCGGGATATATCGTGTAATTATTTTGCTATTAAATAATTATTATATGTGTTCATTATCTATTATGTGAATTAATTGTTAAGTGTTATCTGTATTTGGATATTCAAAAATAATATTAATTGAGTATTTTAATTTTTATATGTCCAAAATAAAGTATAGATAATTGTCATATCTTCCTAATTATTTTTATGTTGATTTATGAATTTATAAGAATCATATGAAATTTCTAAAATCTTTTTCTGGGTATTTAAAATCTATTTTATAAAAACGGGAACCAACCAACGTCATCCGTTGTTACGTTTTTGGAACCCGAAACTCTTCCGAGAACTCCTTCCTAACCTAATTGTAATATTCCGAGCATATTCCATATTTCGACTTTTTCGATCCGGCATACGGTTTGTTCTGCGCGGGTCTCGGCGCAACATTTTCGATACAATATTCGTTTCGGTAAATCAATAAAACCCGTATTTTCGATAAACATGAGCTTTTTATTAAACTATCCCAATTATCACCTCGTAATACGTGTAACCAGGCGTTGAGACCAAGGCCGCATTACAAATTGTACTGGTTTGGATAATTATCCCGAAAACCGATACCGATTGGATCAGTTTTTATAAATAAACGTACCATTTTATATACGGAATGATCCAACGGGATACTAATTTTCCGTAATTATAAATAGCCTTTTCCCGTATTTTATTTCGTATCAAAATCATTTGCAGACAGATAACTATATAATTTTCCAGAGAAAAACCCTAATTTCATAAACTGTTCTAAGAATCAAACAGCAAAACGAAGGCGTTACCGATCTCTGTTTTCAAAGCTCGAGTACTCAATCCAAAGGATTTGAAGTGTTCTATCAGATTCTGAGCTTCGTTTTACTGTAGAAATTAAGGTTTATTTTCTATATTTTTATTTATTTTCGAATTAATTTTATTAAAAATATGAATTTTTGTTCGGATGATTGTTTGTATGATTTGATGATTGCATGTTGTAGAGCTTGTTTTCCTGATGATTTTGATACATTATACGTCTGATTTGGAGTTCAATAACATGTTCAAATTTGAGTTTAATTTTCGAATTTCAAAATTAGGGTTTATAACCCGTATGAATGTTCTTAATTGAAATTTGGGGGTTTCTTATTCTGGAATAGATAGATGTTGTGGTATAGTGGATTGTGTTCTCTGTGAAATTTGCAATCCAGTCGTATAAGTTTCATGAATCAACGAGGTCTGTAGAGAAGGGAGTTGTGTTTTGAATATTTTTGAAGTTCGCCGGAAACTGGCAAACTTCACGGCCAAATTCCGGCCAACTCAGGGATTGTTAGGTTATTTTGATTGCATGGTTGTGTTCCTGGTAATTTGTAGATGTGATCTGGAGCTTGTGGTAAGGTGAGGAGGCCAGAATCGTGTTCTCCGGCCACCCCTGCATTTTCCGGCGACGGGGATGTAAAATTGCAGTTTGATACCTGAACTTTTGGGGACGATGCAGTTTGATCCCTGAAGTTTCCAGACTTTGCAAATTTAGGATTCCTGTTTTAAAATTATATTTCCTATTTATTTTTATTATAAAAAATCATTTTAAATTTCTGAAAATTCTAAAAATTATTATTTTAATTCCGAAAATTATTTTTAATTTAAAAATAAATCTGAATTAATTAGTTAATTAATTTCAGTTAATTTTAATTGATTAATTGGTCAATTAATTCTAAAATTAATTGATTAATTGATTTAATTGATTTTAATTGATTTTAATTAATTATTTAATTAGATTTAATTATTTAAAAATAATTTAAAAATTCCGAAAAATAGTTTCGAGCTTTAAAATATTATTCTAAATTATTTCTAAGGCTCGATAATTATTATAAAATTGTTTCGAAGCCAGAATTGGCCAACCGAACCCTGTTTATTACCCCGAAATTGATCCAACGACCCGTTTTAATTCCGAAAAATATTTTAAAAATCATTTTAAATACCAGAAAGCCTATTTATGACCCGGAATTTCTTTATAAATGATATATCATTGATTATGTGACGTATTATGTGTTATATGTGACTTGTTGGTTGACTGTCGGTCTGTATATTCGATATTTACTTGATCATTGCATAACTTTCAATCCGTTAATCGGATTTGGGTGAAACGAAGGGTAGATAGAAGTATGTGTTGAATAGAATCATATGAGTTGAATATTGATAGATGTTTTTAATATGTGAGCAGAAGAGGCAAGATATAGGAAAGGGAAACAGGTAGTTGAGGAGTGAGACAGTTGAGATTGGAAGCGAGTACAGTGTAGTAAGCTAACACCAGACAAGTGTTCTGAACTTTCTCGAGATATTATAGTACTTAGTAGTCCTGTTGATATTGCAAGTGCTTTGAAGCACTGAAACCCAAACCCTGATTCCAGTTATTGCTCTTGAGCCGTAAACCCTATTCTTTCTAAGCCATTGATTATTGCATACCCAAATACGAACCTCAAGTATACGATACTACTCCAAAAATACATACAAACTAAATACCGAACACTGAATCGAATTACCCACACAATCCAACCATTGTATCCTATGCTTTGAAAGGAAAAATCATTGAAACCTTGAAACACTGATTCCTTTGTTTTCCAATTCTTTCATTACCCAACAGCTAAGCTTTGAAAATGCCATATCCAATGTTGTTAATGATTCTGTTTATTGTTTATTATTGCTTATTCTGTTATTATGCTAGAATTGGATTGTTTTTATAAAATTGTGGACCAGATTCGTGGTCAGACCATATAATGGTCAAGTTAGGCCAATGTATGCCTTGGATCCAGTAGTTAGAGCAATGCTGTATGCTTTGCTCGGGGTTAGTGTGTGACTGATCAGCAGCCTAACCTTGGTTTTTAAAATAAAAGTATAATATCCAATTCTAAATCATAATCCATTGTTCACTTGATATCATAACCATATTTACCTGATGATCATTATTCTCAGTTTTGTCATGGTGACTTGCTGAGCTAGTTAGCTCATTTGTGCGATGTTGTTTATATTTTTTCCAGTTAAAAAGGAACAAGTTGGTAGCGAGGATCCCCAGTCCAGCGCGAGAGCTAGGGGTTCATGTTGATCGAGTTAAGCTAGCAGGCTTCTTTTGGAATAATTTAAGTTTGTAAAAATTTATAATAATGCTTAATACTCAGTTTGAGTTTGAATGGTTGGGATTTGAACGGTTTGTAATATAAGTAGATGTGTTTGTCTTGTGTGCATACTTTAACCTGTTGCGATCCTTGGTAGTTGGTAAGTAGGGTCACTGCATATTATTATTATCTTTATTATTATTATAAGCAGGTTATAATTAAGGTGTGTGACTGGACCCCAAAGTTCTGACCCGGGTTTGGAGGGCGCCACAGTACTTGCCTTGCAGAGCTTTACAAATATTATCGATTGACCTTGAGCCGACTCGGACGCTCAGGCTTTATCGCCTAACCACTAGACCATCCTGGATTCGACTTCAACACTCAGGTCCTTCGATTGGAACCTTATTGAGCTCGTCGACTGTCCACTAGGCTACCTTTAGACCAATGTGTTAGGAATATGTGTATTAGTTTGATGAAAGTTCAGCAAAACACTTAAGTAGAAATCTAGTGTTTGTAGCCTCAACGGATAAGACCATCTTGGCTATCCGTTGAAGGAGTAGCCTTACTTAGCAATAAGTTTGGTATTGTAGCACATCTCACTCTCTGGTTTCAAGCTGTAATTCTTAGATGTTGTTAGGAGATAATCGGTCATGTTGACTACTAATGGATGTACAAGTAGGAGGGCTAATTGTAAATATTTTATGCCTTGTAATTTTGTATAAGTGAAGAAGTGTCAACGGATATTGAAGACCTTCAACGGATAAGAAACTAAGCTTCAACGGATGTCTCTAACGCCTCAACGGATAAAGCTTCAACTGCTAGAGCATCAACGGATAATGCCATCAACGGATGAAAGCTTCAACGGATGCACTGCTAGAGCATCAACGGATAAAGCCATCAACGGATGAAAGCTTCAACGGATGCACTGCTAGAGCATCAACGGATAAAGCCATCAACGGATGAAAGCTTCAACGGATGCTCAGTCTCATAGCAGTTGATAGTGACAGTTAACAAAGCTGACAGAGGCACATGGATTGACAGAGATGTGGTAGCCTATTTCAGGAACAGCAGAAAAAGCAGTCGTTTTTAGTCTGGTTCAAAATGGAAAGTCAACAGATAATTCCATATTACATTGGATAAAAATGGAACAGAAACAAGTGGAGAACTATTGTCTTATTGTACTTTATCTTTGTCTTCACTTGTAAACTTGGTGTTATATAAACCAAGTAGTAGCTAGTAATTAGATATGAATTTTCCCTGAGCTGTTTAGAAATATCAAGAGAGAAAATCATCTAGTTTGTACTAGGAAGCCGCTGTGATTTAATTTTGAATCACAGATTTTCTGAAATAACACATCTCTAGTGGAACAGCAAATCCACCAGAAAAGTTTTTAAGTTCTTTGTGTTCATTTCATTTGTGTTTAAATATATATCTGTCTGCATCAGCTCCAAGCAATTCACACACATTTGATCACTCAAACACTTAGTCTTACAAATTGCTCAAAACTTGAAAAGGTTTTGAGATTTACATTCAACCCCCCTTCTGTAAATCTCATTGTTAGTCCACTGGGAATAACAATTGGTATCAGAGCGAGCTCTTAACATACAAAGAGTTTAAAGATCTATTCTGCTAACATCATGAGTAAGAAGGATATTGGTGTAAAGATTCCAATCCTGGAAAGAGATAACTATCATCACTGGAAGGTGAAGATGCATTTACATCTTCTCTCTCAAGATGAAAGCTACATCAACTGCATTGAGAATGGTCCTCACATCCCACACAAGGTGGCCACAGCTGCTACTGCTACAGTTGCTGTTGGACAGTCTATTCCCAAGCCAAAGGCAGAATGGACTGTTGAAGATATTGAAGAGGTCCACAAGGACAAGAAAGCCATGAACATTTTGTTTAATGGCCTGGATCAAGATATGTTTGACAATGTCATCAATAGCCAAACTGCTAAGGAAATTTGGGATACTGTGCAGCTTATCTGTGAAGGCACTGAGCAAGTTAGAGAAAACAAAATGCAGCTTCTCATTCAACAATATGAATATTTTCATTTTGAAGAAGGAGAATCATTGAATGATACATTCAACAGATTTCAGAAACTATTGAATGGATTAAAGCTGTATGGGAGAGTGTACCAAGTCAAGGACTCCAATTTAAAATTTCTAAGGTCTCTACCAAAGGAATGGAAGCCTATGACTGTTTCTCTAAGAAATTCTCAAGATTATAAGGACTTCACACTTGAAAGATTATATGAAATATTAAAGACTTATGAACTTGAGATGGAGCAAGATGAGCTGTTGGAAAAGGGAAAGAGAAAAAGAGGATCAGTTGCACTTGTAGCTGACAGTGAAAAAGTTGAAGCCATAAATGAGGAAAAGATAATGCCAAGTCTCAAAATTGGCACAAGCAAATCAGAATTAAGCAAGGGTAAAGAGCAAGTTGCTGAGGATGAAGACAATTCCAGTCAGGATGAATCTGATGATATTGATGAACATCTGGCCTTTCTATCCAGGAGGTTTGCAAAGATGAAGTTCAGGAAAAACACAAAGTTCACTAAGCCAAACAAAAACATGGTGGACAAATCAAAGTTCAAATGTTACAACTGTGGCATTAGTGGACACTTTGCAAGTGAGTGTAGGAAGCCAAATTCTGAGAAAAAGAAATTTGAGCAAGTTGATTACAAAAGGAAGTATTTTGATTTGCTCAAACAAAAGGAAAGAGCTTTTCTCACTCAAGATGACTGGGCAGCAGATGGGGTAAATGAAGATGATGATGTGGAATATGTCAACCTAGCCCTGATGGCTAATTCTGATGAAAATGAAACTAGTTCATCAAGCAACCAGGTAATTACTACTGATCTCTCTCAGCTTTCTAAACATGAATGCAATGAAGCCATAAATGATATGTCCAATGAATTATATCATTTGCGTGTTTCTCTTAAATCACTAGCTAAAGAAAACACTAGGATCAAAGAAAATAATGTGTTTTTAAGTGATAGGAATGCTGTGTTAGAGAGTCATGTAATTGAGCTTGAAAAGATTAAACTTAAATGCTTGACTGTCGAGAGTGAACTAGAAGAAGCTGTTAAGAAAGTAGAAATTCTTTCTAAACAGTTAGAAAGTGAGCAAGAGGTAATCAAGGCCTGGAAAACATCTAGGGATGTTGGTGTTCAAATTACCAAGGTTCAGGGAATTGAATCATTCTGTGAGGATGCCTGGAAGAAAAACAAAAAGAAGTTAGAATTAATTGATGGATTGTCAACGGATGTGGAATCAACGGATGATGAAAGTTATCCGTTGAAGGAAGAAAAGGAGCATCCGTTGAAGG
Source organism: Apium graveolens (assembly GCF_009905375.1). Taxonomy (NCBI): domain Eukaryota; kingdom Viridiplantae; phylum Streptophyta; class Magnoliopsida; order Apiales; family Apiaceae; genus Apium; species Apium graveolens. Next base: position 225,517,871 of record NC_133656.1, on the reverse strand, counting down.
CTCATCAATTAAAACAGGCAAGTTCTTTTAAAAATAAAAAGAATGATTCAACTCTCAAGAACTTTGTCAAAGAAGGAGCCAGCAAATCCAGAGATGTCAGTAAGGTGAATATAGGACACATGACTTTAGATCAGTTGAAAGATAGGCTTAAGTTGGTTGAGGATAAGAAGGAAACTAAAAGAAAATCTAAAAGAAATGGGAAGGTAGGGATTAATAAATATAACAATTACACACCTGATAGGTATGCTCCTAGAAAAAGCTGTGTACATTGTAAAAGTGTTAATCACCTATCTGATAATTGCAAATCTGTTAAAAATGCTCCCATGCCTTCAAATCCCTCCATGCCTAACATGTCTATGTCACCTCTGCATGCTATGCCTGTTATGTCTCACCAGAATCCCCATGCACATTTTGCAAACATGCCATACATTAACAATCCTTACTTTACTGCATTTAGTATGCCTCAAATGCCATATAATATGCCTATGTGGAATAACATGTTTGCACAACCTATGCCTTATAAAATTCAATCAAATGTGTTAAATGATTCTGTGACTAACCCTACACTTCAACCAACCACATCTGAGACCAAGGTTGACCCAAAGTTACCTAAGTCAAAAGATGCAGGAGGAATGAAGTCTAGGGAAAAGACAAACAAGGCTGGACCCAAGGACACTTGGGTACCAAAATCAACTTGATTGATTTTGTTGTGTGCAGGGACAAAGAAGGAATATATGGTACTTGGACAGTGGTTGTTCAAGACACATGACAGGAGATTTCACCCTGCTCACATAGTTTGAGGAGAGAGCTGGCCCTAGCATAACCTTTGGAGATGACAGCAAAGGATTCACTATGGGATATGGCTTGATTTCAAAAGAAAATGTCATCATTGATGAAGTTGCATTGGTTGATGGTCTCAAACACAATTTATTAAGCATCAGTCAACTATGTGACAGAGGGAATACTGTTTCCTTCAATTCTGAAGCCTGTATTGTCACAAGTAAAAAGGACAATAAAGTGGTTCTAACTGGAGTTAGAAAAGGGAATGTGTACTTAGCTGATTTCAACTCTACAGATGCAGAATCCATTACTTGTCTTCTCAGCAAAGCAAGTCCAGTTGAAAGTTGGCTATGGCACAAGAAGCTGTCCCATTTGAATTTCAAGACAATGAATGATCTAGTCAAAAAGGACTTAGTTAGAGGAATGCCTCTAGTGGAATTCACAAGGGATGGACTGTGTGATGCTTGTCAGAAAGGAAAGCAAAAGAAAGTATCATTCAGTAAGAAGCTTGAATCTGCAATTGATGAACCACTGCAACTTCTACACATGGATCTTTTTGGACCAGTCAATGTATTGTCAATTTCAAGGAAAAGATACTGCCTAGTGATTGTAGATGATTTCTCAAAGTTTTCATGGGTTTATTTTCTTGGATCAAAGGATGAAGCTAGTGAAATCATCATCAATCATATCAAGCAAGTCAACAATCATCCTGATTTCAAAGTAAGGAATATTAGGAGTGACAATGGAACTGAGTTCAAGAATTCAACCATGAAGATGTTCTGTGGAGGAAATGGGATCATGCATGAGTTCTCAGCTCCAAGAACTCCACAACAAAATGATGTGGTGGAAAGGAAGAACAGATCACTAATTGAAGCTGCAAGGACAATGCTTGAGGAGTCAAAGCTCCCAACTTATTTTTGGGCTGAGGCTGTTAACTGTGCATGTTACACTCAGAATATTTCTCGAATCAATCAATCAAAATGCATGACTCCCTATCAATTATTCAAGAGAAGAAAACCAACTTTAAACTTTCTACATGTCTTTGGTTGCAAATGTTACATCTTAAGGAATCAATCTGATCACAAAGGAAAGTTTGATGCAAAGGCTGATGAAGGAATATTTGTTGGTTATTCTGCTGGAAAATCATATAGGGTCTACAATCTAAGAACCAACATTGTCATGGAATCTGTACATGTTGATGGACTAACAGATGAGGGACATCATGAAGGACTCAAATTTGACAATATTGAGATATATTGTGATGATAGTGAAGATGAGAATGATGAAGAAGGCATCTCAAGAAGAAACCAGAGTCTGCCTTTGGATAATGCACAGAATGTTGCATCCGTTGAAAGTCAAAATTCAGCTTCCGTTGAAAGAAGCAATGCAGCATCCGTTGAAAGACAAAGTGCATCATACGTTGAAGTTCATAACGAAGCATCCGTTGATCACAGTCTGTCAACGGATAATCACTTCACCTCATTAGTTGATAGAACTCCCAATTCCTTTCAAAGGATCAGCAACTCAGGGGGAGTTTCAACAAATCAACATTCTATCTCACATCATGACAATACTGAGGCAACCTCATCAAGGGCTAATCTACCACCTCAAAGAAAATGGACCAAGAATCACCCTTTTGAACTGATCATTGGTGATGCTACATCTAAAGTATAAACTAGAAGGGCTACTCAAGATGAATGTCTGTATAGTAGCTTTCTATCACAGGAGGAACCTAAGCGAGTGGAAGAAGCTCTTTTGGATCCAGATTGGATTTTAGCTATGCAAGAGGAGCTAAACCAATTTGAGAGGAACAAAGTGTGGAAGCTGGTACCCAAGCCAAAGAACAAGAGTTCTATTGACACAAAATGGGTATTCAGAAACAAGATAGATAAAAATGGCATTGTCATAAGGAATAAAGCCAGATTGGTTGCCAAAGGCTATTCTCAACAAGAGGGAATAGATTTTGATGAAACATTTGCTCCAGTTGCAAGACTTGAAGCCATCAGAATCTTTCTAGCCTATGCAGCTAATGCCAATTTCAAAGTCTATCAGATGGATGTCAAGAGTGCTTTTCTAAATGGGGAATTAGAGGAAGAAGTTTATGTAAGCCAACCTCCAGGTTTTGAAGATCCAAATTTTCCAGACAATGTGTATTATTTGTTGAAAGCACTCTATGGACTAAAGCAAGCACCTAGAGCCTGGTATGAGACTTTATCAAAGTTCCTTCTAGATAATCACTTCACAAGAGGTACTGTTGACAAAACTCTCTTCTTTAGAAATGTTAATGGCTCTAAGATACTTGTACAAATTTATGTTGATGATATTATATTTGGATCTACAGATGATAAACTTTGTAAAAAGTTTGCTAAATTAATGCAAAGTAAATATAAAATGAGCATGATGGGAGAGCTAACTTACTTTCTTGATTTACAAGTTAAACAAGTTAGTGGTGGAATTTTCATTAGTCAAACTAAATATATTTATGATCTTTTAAAGAAGTTTGACTTAATGGATTGTTCACATGCAAAAACTCCCATGGCCACTGCCACCAAGCTTGAATTAAACAAGGCTGAAAAGTCTGTGGATATTACAAGTTATAGAGGCATGGTTGGCTCACTTTTATATTTAACTGCCAGTAGACCTGATATTATGTTTTCTACATGTCTCTGTGCTAGATTTCAAGTTGACCCTAAAGAATCTCACTTAGTGGCTATTAAAAGAATTTTCAGATATCTCAAAGGGACTCCAAATCTAGGAATTTGGTACCCTAGAGAGTCTGGTTTTGATCTAATTGGCTACTCAGATGCAGATTATGCAGGTTGCAAATTAGACAGGAAAAGCACAACAGGCACCTGTCAATTTCTAGGAGACAAGCTTGTATCATGGTTCAGCAAGAAGCAGAATTCTGTTTCCACATCAACAGCTGAAGCTGAATACATTGCAGCTGGTAGTTGTTGTGCACAAATACTGTGGATGAGGAATCAGTTATTTGACTATGGTATAACTGTTGACAAAATTCCAATATTTTGTGACAACACAAGTGCCATTGCCATTACTGAAAATCCAGTGCAGCACTCAAGAACCAAGCACATTAATATCAAGTACCACTTCATTAGGGAACATGTGATGAAAGGTACAGTGGAACTTCATTTTGTTCCAAGTGAAAAGCAGATTGCAGACATATTTACCAAGCCACTTGATGAATCAACATTCACAAGATTAGTAAGTGAGTTAGGCATGCTTAACTATTCATAATCTATGTCATCTATGCAATCTGTCTTGTAGCCTGAAATGAATTTGCTGCAAGAACAAAGTTGGCCTTAATCAAGACTTATCCTATCAACGGATATTCCCTATCCGTTGAAAGCCAAAATTGTTCTATCAACGGATATTCATTATCCGTTGAAAGACAAATACATTTCTGGTAATTTTATCCTTCAACGGATAAAATAGTGTTGTTCATCAACGGATAACTATTTACCTTATCCGTTGATGTGTCACGTTAGTGAGTCACAGCCGTTGATTCTTTTACTCAACCGTTGATACAGATATACAGTGTTGTATGTATTTGTATTTACGGTAGTTTTCAGAATTTCTACAGTTTCATTTATTCCTGAACGGCTTTCACTTACTTAAAAGTATCATTTAATTATTTTAATTTGTCTTTTAATTCAAGAAAGTATAAAAGCCCAATTGAATTCTTATTTTCACTTTACGCTTTCTTGCAATTATCATTCTCTTTCTCTCTCAATTCTCAAGTTCTTCTCTGCAACCTCTACTCACAAAAATGGCACCGGTAGTCAAAATTATGTCTCAAACAGGATTTGTTTATGAAAATAATAATTTCATAGTCTTGGTTGAAAAGAAGGAAGCCCATTCTGATTATTACAAGATGATGGACTTCATCAAGAACTGTAAACTGAGCTATGCAATGCTGGAAGCCCCAACCATCTACTGTGAAGTGATTGAGGAGATTTGGACAACTGCAGAGTTTAACTCCACAGATATGACTATTGCCTTCTCTCTCAAAGGTAAGGACTATTGCATTAATTGTGATAATTTACAATCTTGCTTTAAGTTGCCTGAGAATAATGCCATGACACCACACACTGATAAAGATGTCTCTGCTATGCTAGATTCCATAGGCTATGCTTTTGATTCTGCTAGTTTAGGTAGTATTAGAAGGAAAGACCTTAGAAAAGAATGGAGTTTTCTTGGAGATGCCTTTATTAAGGTTTTCTCTGGGAAGATTAGCAATTTTGATGCTATCACTTCATCTCTTGTTAATATGCTCTATATGCTAGTTTCTGATAGGTACTTTCATTTTAGCAACTGTTCCAGATTAGGTAACAAAGCTAATAGACCACATAACATCTACTTTGCTAGATTCTTTATGTTATTGGCTAACCATGTTGCTGAAGGTTTGGTTATATCCAATGAGAATAATAAACTCAAATGCTGGGCACAAGAGAAAAGGGTCCTTGCAGACCTTTTGAGAATGAACCTCAACAGCCAGGTGCCATTGGTATACTTGCCAATCATGAATGCACCCCAGGTAAGTGAGGTAAATGTTTCTATAACTCCTACTATTTCCAACCCCAATGTTTCTTTGCCTTCTAGTGTGGCTATGGAACCTGTGTCATTGTCCAAACAGGCTCCTACCAAAGCCACCAAATCTAAAATCTCCAAAGTCAAGTCAAAGAAACCTACCTCTGTTGTTTCTCAAAAGACAACAGTTGTAACAACTACCATAAACCCTGAAGGGAGTGAACAGGGTGTGAGTGGTGAGGGGAGGGGTGAACATCAAAAAGCCCCCCAGGATAAGGTGGGAGAGGTGAGTGGTACCCATTCCAGCCAAGCTACAGTCTCTCAAAAGACTGTAGTGGTTCAAAAGGAGTCCAGCACATCCCTAGTTGCATCCTCTCAAAAGGATGTAACTATTGAAAATAGTCCCCATCCAGGGACACAGAACAAAAGAGGGAGGGACACTGAAGCTATACATTCACCAATTCAAGCCTTTTCAAGGAAGAAGAAGGCCAAAACCCTAGTTTCCACACAAGGGACACACACAGCACAGATACACCCACCAGTATCTGTGCCTTCTCAAATTCAGCTTGATGTGATTCCAGCAAATGTGGAATCACAGCCCCATTCTCTCAATATAGACACACACCATTCCTCAAACTCTCCTACACCCTCTCTGGATGTGGATATGATATTCACATCAATTCCTGATTCTCCCTCATTAAAACTCAGGGAGGAGCCCCACTCAAAACCTGGTGATCATCATCTTTTAGATGATTTGTTGGATCATCAGCCAATTCTTTCAGATGTAGTTGCAGAATCTGTGTCACCTCACTTAAAATCAATCCACACAGATTCAACAATTATATCACTTTCTATCTCTACATCATTTCCTTCCTCAACGGATATCTCTCATCCGTTGACAAGTGGTTGTTCTTCAACGGATAAGCTTAACAGCAGTTATCCGTTGATATCATCAGTTTCCACTTCAACGGATACTCCCTATCCGTTGATGGCCTCTACACACTTAACATAAACAACTCCAACTGTAGAGGACATGGCAACTGTACAATCACTTTTAGGCTTGAGGGAAGGGAGTGATTTTTTGAGTGAGAGGCTGGGTTGCTCCCAGGCAAAAGGAGAGGTTGAGAGTCACCAAATGCATGCTATTTCTTCCAACATGGCAAAAGTAAGTGAGAGGAGTGCCACCTTAGAAGGTGAAGGTGAGGGTGTGTGTGAGCCAGGGGGAGCCCCTGATGCAAGAAAAGAGAGAAATTGAGAGAAAGACAGGTACAGAAGCTATAAGGGTGGATCCAGCCATTGCTAGTGAGTTAATGAAAGTGGATGATGCAGATAAGGGAAGTCAATTTCAGCAACACTACAAAGCTGTCATTGATAACATTTCCTTGGATGCTGACACTTTTACTCACCCTGTTTCAGCCTATCAATTATTGGCTGCACAGGGCAATGTGGAGGCAGAACAGACACTACACATTGTACACACTTCAGAATCTCTTCTCAGAGACAAAGCTGCTGTCAACAGGCTGCCTTCTCAAGCTGGTGAGCCATCTGAAGAATTTGGAGTAAATTCTAATGATGATGACTCTAATTCTTTGAATGAGAGCATAAACTTAGGGGGAGTAGCAGGCCCAAGTTCTGTTCCTAATCTTCCTGCATGGGCATGGGCAAAACCATCAACACCAGGAGAGTTTGGTGTCACTTTGGTCGAACAAGTCATGACAATTCAGCAGGCCATTCAGGAGACTCAGGATGCTGGTACCAAGGCAATTTTTCAAGCTCATCTGGAATCTCTGCATCTCTTGCAGTTGCAGCATTACCAGCAAAATCTAAGTATGGATGAGCTCAAGCTGGACATTGCTGATCTGAAATCCTACAATGCTGAGAAATTGGATTCAGTTATACCCTATGGTACTATGCAAGATTTGTCGGGGAGACTAAGGAAGGCCTCTGATGCTGACAAGAGGCTGGCCAGATTGGAAGATAGGGTTCAAATCATTGAAGACTCTATGGTCACCATTCTTCAGAATCAACAAACTCAAACAAATCTACTCATGCAGCTGGCACAAGCACAAGGCTTGACCCCTACCCTTGATGATAACAAAAAGGGAGAGAATAAAGGGGAAGGGGAAGGAGAGCCATCTACAACAGTTCAGATTTCTCAAGTGCTAGTTCCTGTCATCACAACTTCTCCACCAATTCAAGTCAAAGGAAAGCTAGATGGAATTGATCTAATCCAGATAGCAGCAGCTGAATTGCAAGTCAAAGAGCAAAGGAAGAAGATTGATGAAAAGATGCAACTAATATTTGGTTCTACAACTTCTCAATCACAATCTGTGAAACATAGCACAAAAGTGGAATCAATTATTATGGAACTCAAGCCAGTAGGGAGGCATAAGGATGGAGAAACTTCTTCCAAAGATCTGCAACCTATGGTTCTCAAGCCCAACAACAGATCCAATAAGGACTCTACAAAGAATCCTCTAAAAGAGGTGGATTTTCCTCTTCCAAAAGCAGATGAGGACAAGCTTTTAGGAAGAAGTATTGCATATCTCAAAGAGACCATGGATGAGGCTGTAAGGAGAAACATGGCTATTATTTTCAGAGAGGGAAAGAGCATATGTGTGATGCAAGGACATCCCAAATTCTCAATAGCCAAGAAGGAAGAAACCAAAAGGTTGAAGGAAGAAGCCAAACAGCTAAAGGCTGATAAAAGAGCACAAGCAAAGCTTAAAAAACAGCTAGAGTCAAGTCAGGCTGAAGATCAGAAAGAAATTGAAGACAAAGGTGAAGATGAAGCTATGGGGGACATGGTTGGTACTGAGATGGAGGAAAGAAGTAAGGAAGAATGGCAGAAAGGGAAAAGAAAGAAGGTCAATGCAAAGAGAAAGAAGGTAGATAAGACTGAAGAAACCCAATCAATATCCAAACCACTACCCTCTATTCCTGAACCCATTGTACCTGACCCCTTCATGAACATTCATGGTGAAACAATCATTCCCAAGGAGGAACCAATTGATTGGGACACCATCAAATTGCCCACCTTCCTAACCTCTTCTCCACCATCAAAGAAGCAGAAAAGAAGAATCAAATCAACACCCTCTAAAGCCTCAATCAAATTCACACAGAAGTCTAAGTCCAAACCTCAAAACTCTAAAGATGATTATGTTCACATTTGTGACATAAAAGAATTTTCAGACATTGAACTCTATCTGGATGAGCTGGAGGATGTAAGGGGAATAGCTGCCTACAGACAGCTACCAGAAAGACTAGTGTTCAAATACAAAGGAGCTGGGGAAAGAACATGGCCTCTTCACAGAATTCTGAATGAAGGCTACACTACCTTGATTAGAGTCTACTCAGCCATACATAAGGATTCTGGCTTTACCAGAACTGCCAGGACTGAGATTCTCAACAAGATTGCCAACATAAGGAAAACTTGGAGGGAGCCCAATGCTTTGCCTAGAAATTTACTCATTCCAGAGAGAGGTATTACAATTCACAAATCACCTCATTGGTTGATGGAGTTCAGAGACAACAAAGGAGTCAGAAGATTTTTCAGAATTGAAGATCAGCTAAAGATTGCCAGTATTGAAACTCTCAAGGATATGCAATCTAAGTTAGATATCAATGAAGAAGATGAAGCTGAATTCTACAGACAACTTCAACTTCAAATAGAGGAGAATGACTAGAGGCTAGGAAAGAAAACCAGGGATCAAAGGAAAAGAAAGTAATTTGCTCAGGCTAAAGGAGCACCCTTGGAAACAATGTATTTCTTCAATCTCATCTCAGCATATACACTTTTGCAGCACTTTTGAATTTCTGCTTTGTTACAGTTTATATATTTGTTAAGTGTTTTGTTATCATCAAGCTAAACCCAAATTTATGCCTACAGTTCTAGTAGACATAAATAGGGGGAGATTGTTAGGAATATGTGTATTAGTTTGATGATAAGTTCAACAAAACACTTAAGTAGAAATCTAGTGTTTGTAGCCTCAACGGATAAGACCATCTTGGCTATCCGTTGAAGGAGTAGCCTTACTTAGCAATAAGTTTGGTATTGTAGCACATCTCACTCTCTGGTTTCAAGCTGTAATTCTTAGATGTTGTTAGGAGATAATCAGTCATGTTGACTACTAATGGATGTACAAGTAGGAGGGCTAATTGTAAATATTTCATGCCTTGTAATTTTGTATAAGTGAAGAAGTGTCAACGGATATTGAAGACCTTCAACGGATAAGAAACTAAGCTTCAACGGATGTCTCTAACGCCTCAACGGATAAAGCTTCAACTGCTAGAGCATCAACGGATAAAGCCATCAACGGATGAAAGCTTCAACGGATGCACTGCTAGAGCATCAACGGATAAAGCCATCAACGGATGAAAGCTTCAACGGATGCACTGCTAGAGCATCAACGGATAAAGCCATCAACGGATGAAAGCTTCAACGGATGCTCAGTCTCATAGCAGTTGATAGTGACAGTTAACAAAGCTGACAGAGGCACATGGATTGACAGAAATGTGGTAGCCTATTTCAAGAACAGCAGAAAAAGCAGCCGTTTTTAGTCTGGTTTAAAATGGAAAGTCAACAGATAATTCCATATTACACTGGATAAATATGGAACAGAAACAAGTGGAGAACTATTGTCTTATTGTACTTTATCTTTGTCTTCACTTGTAAACTTGGTGTTATATAAACCAAGTAGTAGCTAGTAATTAGATATGAATTTTCCCTGAGCTGTTTAGAAATATCAAGAGAGAAAATCATCTAGTTTGTACTAGGAAGCAGCTGTGATTTAATTTTGAATCACAGATTTTCTGAAATAACACATCTCTGGTGGAACAGCAAATCCACCAGAAAAGTTTTTAAGTTCTTTGTGTTCATTTCATTTGTGTTTAAATATATATCTGTCTGCATCAGCTCTAAGCAATTCACACACATTTGATCACTCAAACACTTAGTCTTACAAATTGCTCAAAACTTGAAAAGGTTTTGAAATTTACATTCAACCCCCCCTTCTGTAAATCTCATTGTTAGTCCACTGGGAATAACACAATGCCAACTCTTGGGCCTTCCGACTAGAACCTACAGAGTCGAAATACCCTAATTTAGACATTCGATTATGCTTGACATATCCTCGCTAACAATCTACCTAAACGTTAACAAAACCCGACTCGTAACATACTTCATATAATAATACACGTATCAATTAGGGTTCACGTCCTCGAAAGTCGATTCGGTGTTCATTTTCAGAAAAATACGTATACTCGTCATTTTACGAAATTAGGGTTATTGGTTTCGGCAAAACATTTTATCACAACATACAATCAGGTTTCGCATAAAATATTTATATATATATTTATACATATTCGTTCGACGTCCCGATAATTGCCAGTTACGCTCCCGTATTTTCGTAGTTCGATTTCCCGGAAATCGGGCAGCGCTTCCTTTATTTATCGGACTACCCGTCGAAACAATTCGACGTCAAACAAGTCAATTACAACCAATCACAATCCAATTCCCAACCACCGATTTCAATAATCAACAACCAACATCCATAATTTACCAAATGTCAATACAAATACAATTATTAATTATTATTCACATTTGTACTTTATCCATATATTATATTTTAAATTGTAGGACTCAGAAATACTCATCATAGTCCACCGTCAGCTCATCGAAATGCATCGCTGACGGCAGTAAAATTCGTTGGTACCCGATTAATTCGGGTTTCCAAACCAATTTAACCGATGATTTTCTTAAAATTTTTGAATAACATAAACATCAATAACCCGAGGAATTTTAGAGAATCATTCGGGTTTACTCCGAATAATCCCAAGAATTATCAGGTTAATTAGTACAACCATTCACATAATTATATATACACCCACGTGTATACACACGCCGAAAAACAATCGGACAAAACAACAACGGCAGCACAAGATATAAACGGAACAGGACAGCAGCCAGACAAGGACAAGAAGCACAACACAGATAATTACATCACATACCAAAATGAATCTCACTCACCACAACAACCACCTCGCCGGAAAGCAAGGGGCGGCGGCAATCGGAAAAATGCAAGGAACATGAGGTCCACTTACCGAAATAAACGAGAAGAAGCGGGAAATAAAAGGGAAACAAGAAGGAATCTTGAACAAGAAAAGGGGAAGAAAGAAACGGGAGGAATAGTACAGGGGAAGGGATGAAATCGAGAGAAGTCTCGATTGAGAGGAGCAAGAACATGGCCTTCTGAGTTTATTTGTTTTTTTATATATATAACCAATCCACAACCAATATGTGGCCCTGAACGAGCTTAAAATTCAACACCTGTACAGAATTCTCAATTGCAGGCTTTACTTGACCCGAAATTGGCATTTAACGATATGATTGTGCGAATAAAAATAATCCTGAAAATTCCAAATAAATTCTTAAAATGTTACAAATACCCCGAAGTTTATAAAAATATAAATTTATAATTTTTAAATAATTTCTGAAACGTAATTTATATCCGTTTTTAATAATTAAACGAATCGACGCATGGGTGAAATTAATTCAATAAATTCCCAAAATAATTTTAAAATTCTCGGAATATTCCAAATTTAAATAAATATGACTTTCATAATTTTTTGAAAAATTCTGGAATTAAATACAGAATTTACAAATAATTAAAATTAGAAAATCATTTAAAGATAAATGATCAATAAAATATTGATTTCTCAATTTTATAAACTCCTAAAAATAATTTATAAAATTATGAAGCCATAAAAATGATTTTAGAGATAATTCCCATATTTATGAAAATAAATCTTGAATAGAATCAACTTTAAATACAAAAATATGACAACACAGCTTCACAACTAATTACACAAATAATCCTCGAACACCAATAATCACATATAGGTAATAACATATTAATATCCAGCTAACAGAACCCACAGACATATTTTATTTATGTAATTATTTAATAGTTATACATTTAAACAATATAAAAATATATGAGTCGTTATATTGAAAGCCCAATCCTAGTTAGAATCAGAAAATAGAGGCCCAATCCAAATTGGATTAGGGAAAACGAAGGTCCAATCCAAGTTGGATTAGGAAAACCAAGGCCCAATCCGAATTGGATTAGGAAAATCAAAGCCCAATTGGATTAGTACTACGAAGGCCCAAATTATAGGCCCAATATAATTAAAAAGCCCAATCCAATGAGGTTTGAAAGACACATTGAAATGACCAGAATCAAAGTCGAATTCTAAGTCATGATTCCTGTTCAAAAAGTTTCGAACAGGAGCCTGAAAAAGATCCACAAAAAATGACTAGGATCTAGGTCGTGTTCAAGGTCGTGGATCAAGTTCGAAATACTTCGAACAAGAACCCAATAAAGACCCGTGGAAATGACCAGGATTCGAGGTCGAGATCTAAGTTGTGATTTCTGCTCACAATGCTTCAAACAGAAGTCTTAAAAACACTCACGGGATTGACCAGGAATGAGGTCAGGTTTAGGTCGTGGATCCTGGTTGAACCACCACGACGAGGAGCCACATAATCGGTTGAATTACGACCAGGAATGAGGTCAAGGTTTAAGTCATGGATCCTGGTCAAACTACCATGACCAGGAACCACATAATCGGTTGAATTACGACCAGGATTGAAGTCGAGGTTTAGGTCGTAAATTCTGGTCGAGAGATTTCGAACAAAGTACAAAAAATGGTTAGTTCTTCGACCAGGATCCTGGTCGAATTCCAGGTCGTGGATCCTGGTCGAAGTCGTTCGACTAGAGCATAGGAAATAACTAAAGTGACGACTAGGATCCAGGTCGAAATTTCGACGAGGATCCTGGTCGAAAATAATAGAAAATTTGAAAACTCAAGGAAAATTGAGGAAAATTAAGGAAAATTCTTGACAATTCAAGGAAAATTCCTGTAAAATCAAGAAAAATTCCAAAAAGTTGAGGAAAAATCCTGGAAAATCAAGGAAAATTCCAGGAAATGAACATGAAAACCCTGAAGCCTCGTGCAAAACAAATCGTTATAAATGTGTAAGTCGCTCCACACTTTACATGTAAGAACGATACCCTGTAAGGGAATACATGAACTTAACTTCTGCGAAATCTTGTGCGATTTCCCAGTATTCTGGGGGGCAAATGATAGGGGATAAAAATAACTTTATCTGTGTAATAAATAAGCGCATAAATTATTATTAGTCCCTAATAATGCAACAAGAATTACAGAAGGGAGGTTGAATGGAATTCTTGAACCTTTTTTACAAATTATAAAATGTTCTATCTTAATAATATATAAGTGTTTGATTTGTAAAGTGCGGAATAAGAAGTTAGTAAAATCAGAATACACGTAATTAAAAATACAAGTATTTAAAAACTTTCTGGTGGATTTGAATGTATCCACCAGAGATATATATTATATCAAGAGAACTTTGTGTAGAAAGATTAGCTCACAGTTGCTTTACAAATATGAACAACTAAGTTTACAAAGAAATGCTAAGGTTGCAGCTTACAATTATTTCTATGAGATAATGTTCTTGCTTAGTTTTCGTTGTTGTTCTATTTGCTACTTCTTGGTTTATATATCACCAAGATTACAAAGTAATAAGACAAGATAATAAAACAAAACCTATCAAGTCTAATACTATGATGCTTCATTACTCTATTCCAGCATCTTTGAATATCTTCATAATAGCATGGAAATGACAATGCTTCTTTGTTCTCTAAAACCCAGTTGAATAGGCTTTCACATTCCTTTTGCATATACTCGACGCATGTGACTGTGTTGTCACTGTCAACAGATGTTTGAATTGATTATCCGTCGGGTACATGATCATCCGTCGGGTTGCCTTGTTGATCATCCGTCGAGTGGCATTGTTGTTTATCCGTCGGGTAGCTATCTGGCACTTGACTTCATTTCATTTATGCAGAATTACAAGACATCATCTATGTATAATTAATCAACCTATTCTGTATATCTAATTAAAATCAACATGACTTGAGTGCTACTACAGAATCTAAACAAGGTGTATGCAGAAATGTGCTACAGACTCATTATTACACAAGCTACTCACTCGATGGATAATAAATCATCATCTGTCGGGACTATATTGAGTCATTCGTCGGGACTATATTCCTTATCCGTCGAGTGCTACATTTTTCACTAAGTAAAATCTACTAAGGTGTTTTTTTAATGAAATCATCAAGTTCACAACATATTCACAACAATCTCCCCCAATTTATGTCTACTGGAATTATAGCCATAAATTAAGAAAAACTTGATGATAACAAAACACCCTAAAAATACAACTTTAAAAGTAAGTAGATAAAACTATAAAGTGCTTCAAATAACAAAATACACAAAGATTAGCTCACAGTCATTTTCAAGGTGCTCCTCTAGCCTGAGCAGATTAATCTAATTCCTTGAAGGTCTAAATCTCTTTCCAAGCTTTCTGTTGTTTTCTTCTATCTAATTTTGGAGCTGTCTGTGGAATTCCAGTTCATCAGATTCTGAGAGATTTAGTTTTTCTTGCATTTCCAAAAGAGTCTCATTGCTAGAGATGCTCAATTGGTCTTCTTATCTGAAAAATCTTCTAACTCCTTTGTCATCCATGAACTCCATCAGCCAGTAGGGCCTTAGATGCACTCTTCTCCCTGTGTAAGGAATAGTTAGAGTCTTTGGGAGTGCATCTTTAGCTCTAATACTCCTCAGTTCTTCAATCTTCTTTAGAACAAGTCTTCTTGCAGTTACATTGAATCCAAAGTTCTTCTTGAATGATGAATAAACCTTTATCAGCACAGATGGCTTTCTTGAAGGATCCTGTGAAGTGGCCATTGAATCTCCTTTCCTCCCTTGTACTTGAAAACTAACCTTTCAGGTAGATTCCTGTAGGCATCAATCCCTCTAACTTCTTCCAGTTCATCTAGATAGAGGTTTAGATCAGAGAATTCCTTGATGTCACATAAGTACATGTAATCTCCCTTGTTGACTTTGGATTGAGCTTTGATAAGAGATTTGGATTTGAGAGGTGACAGATTCACTTTCTTGACTGCTCTTGACTTTGTTCTCTTTGGCTTGTTAAGGATTGGCAAATTGAAGTCAGGAATTGGTAGACTTTCCCGGTCTATTGGTTCATCCTTAGGCACAATAGATTCACCTTGAATGTTCCTGTAAGGATCCACCACCTTAATGTCTTCAAATACCACTGAGGGTTTTGATGTTTGAGTTGCAGTTGGAGTGGATTCCTTGGGAAACTGATCCTCCAATTCCTTACCAACAAAGTTCAATTTCCTTTTGGTTCTTTTGGCCAATTCCTTGTATCTGTGAGATTTCTTCTGTTGTGGTTCAACTTGCTTCTTTGGATCTTGAGATTCAGTGATTTCAGATGGCTGAGCAGGAATTTGTTGTGTTGGTTTCACAGCTTGTAGCTTGGCCAAGATAGCAGCTTGCTCTTTCTTTTATTTAGCCTTTTTAGCATCTAGAGCAGCTTGTTTCTTTTCTTGCTTCAATCTAGCCTTTTCTTCTCTCTTTGCTTCAGCAAATTGAGGATGTCCAGCCACCACACAAATGTTTTTACCATTCCTGAAAACTTTAGCAATTCTCCTTTTCAAAGCTGAATCAGCTGGATCCTTATAGAAGGCAATGGATCTTGACAACAGTTTCTTCTCATCAGGCTTTGGTGTCTCATACACTGTATCCAAAGGGTTCTTTAGTGATGATTTTGGATAGTTCACCCTTGGCTTCAAAAGTACTTCAGCCTTTGAAGATTTGATGCAGGATGGCTGTCATCTTTCCAGATAGTTCATGCTCATTTCATTCACAGAGATTTGCCTGACTTGAGAGTGATGAATGGCTGACTTTTCTGGCTTCTTTGCTAGCCCAAACTTCTTTTGAATATCCTCATCAATTTTCTCACAGTTGATTGGATTCAACTGCTCCTTTTCAGCTGCACTTATATTGGCTGCTACTTCATTTATCAGATTAATGATGTCCTTAGCTGGTGGCTTTGAAATAGTAATTGTAGGCACAATTACTTTGCTAACTTGAATGTTAAGCACTTTTTGCTCCCCTCACTCCTAGAACTCTCTATCTCCCCCTTTTTGTTATCATCAAGCTGAGTAGAGGAGGAGGTTTGTGCAGCCACCAGTTTCTAAAGCAAGTCTGTTTGTTGAGCTTGGTGTAGATGAATTGCTGTAAGAGATGTTTCCATTGCTGTCATTCTTGTATCTAAGGCATCTATCTTTGTGGCAAGATCAGAATTTTTCCTGAGCTGTCTCTTGATATCAAACATTGTAGCTTCTGGAAGTTTAGAGTTCATCTTGTCAGAAATGGCCTTTTTCATGTCATCAATATCACCTTTGATAGTGTTGACATCTCGAGAATGTTGAAAACCTTGGATTTGTTGTAGTTGCAGAGAAGCAAGATGTGCTTGAAGGAGCTTTTTGGTGTTGGCATTTGTGGTGGTTTGAAGAGCAGAATTTGTCTGATTTATGAGTTGAATCAGGGTTGTCTTGAAGTAGTGTTCATCACAGTGCTTTGAAAATGCCCAAGATGGCATGCCTGATCTTGAACTAGAGTCTACTTCTCCCCCTATGTCCAATGGCCCTTCTTCACTATCTCCACCTTCACCTCCAAAGAATTCTTCTGAACCACCAGTCTCATAATCAACATCACCAGCTGTAGAGGGCAAAGCTTGTTGGGAACCACGGACTTGGGGTGTTACTACGTTTTACGATAAAGATTACGAAAAGAAGATTACCTTGTTAATGGTTGATTCCACGCTCTTCTATTGTATTCCCAAATTCCCTTGAGCGAAGTGTGGCCTCCGTCTTCTCAAGTTATCCTCTCTTCTTGCTCCTTGGTGGCTACAATATGTTTTCACACAATTGCCAAGCAAGAAGAGAATAAGAATATATATAGGCTACAATAGGGACCATGAATAATTAGGTTGGGCCTTCTAATTACATCTTGAGCCTAGCCCAATGTAATTAAATATTAATTCAATTCACTAAAGAATTAATATTTGCACTACCTTTCCTAATACCGTAATTTAATTAATTCGGTTCCAATATTATTTGTTTATTAAATTCCCCATGTTTAAAATATCATATGTCCATTAATTAAATAAATTACTGATAATTTATTTAATTAATATCTTTTATCCTTGATCATCCACTCAACCTTTATTTAATTATGCCAGAATAAATTTCACCTGCAGGGTTTCACATAATTAAATCTTTTTGAGCTTTCAAGGGGACATCATTAACCCGAATATTATCAGGACATGGATTCCTTCAATAAATAATATCCATCATGTATATAATTCCATCACCCAAAATATAATGATATAATTCAAAAGAATTATTTCATATATAAATCAAAGCATGTAAATAATATACACGTGTCAATTACTATTTCCGGATTAAGAACCTAAGCATTAATAATAACATAGAATCTTAGTTCTCCTTCTTAATCAGTATTAAGGGAACAATTCTAAATTTGATCTTGTTCAATATACACAAAGTATACTAGCATTATTTATTAGTCAATATAAACTAATCTAAATAATACTACAACCATACCAGTGGATTGTCCAACACCATCTGTGTTGTGAACCTTATTATATTATATAACCGTATTTAACAAATATTCTGTATCCCATTTGATACTAGATTGTTCACAATATATAATATTATACAACATGTAAACTGTAATAACCCCAATTTTTGGGAAATTTTGAAACCCTTATGAATAGTGTTTTTGCTGAATGAGAAAACTTTTCATGCCACACTATATAGGGGTTCTGATATGGATATTCTGAGATTTTATTAGTACTTTATATGGGATATAAGTGTATGTAAAGATCGTCAGAATCCAAATCCGAACACTTTGATTTTTCCCGGAAATCCAATAGATACGGAAAGAATTGAGTATAAGGTAACAGGATAAAAGGATTTAAATAAAGGATTATAATAGAGGATCATAAAAAGGAATATAATGTATTGAGAAAGGTTAAGGGAACCTAAGTAATAAGATCCCGGGTATGATCCCTCAAACGATAAACGAAAACGAAAGTTAAGCGAACAGTATAACAGATCAGCGGTCATTAGGCAAACAATTAGGAAGTTAATCAAAGGGATTAGAGAGGATGATGTCACCCAACCAATGAGAAGAGGACAAGGAGGGGAGGATGATATCATGAGGATGACACAAGCATGACATGGGAAGGAAGGAGATGTGGTGGCTTTTTAACCACACAAAATCAAGGGCAACTAGGTAATTTACTAAAACAAACACAAAATTCAAACCAACCAAGCCAAGCAAATCATTTTCATCAAAATCAAAAAGAAACCAAGGCATTGTTCTTCATGCTCTCGGCCAAAACAGAACCAGCACACTAAAACTGCTGTATCTCCTTCATTTCTCACTCAAATATTGTGTTCTATATCTCATTGGAAAGGTATTGAGATTACCTACAACTCTTGTTCACAAGTCTCGTCCAAATAATCATGGTAAGACCCTCATTTTTATAGTTCTTTAAATCGGACTTTTAGAAACTTTAAAGCCTAACTTTGTGTTCTTGATTTCTTTGGAAAGATCAAGCTTGTAGGAGGCTCCCTAAGGCTTCCTAGCAACTTAACACCTCCCAAGGAAGGTATAAACTTCAAACCCTAGCCTTTACTTTATTTGTTAGTAAGTTTAATGGTTGGTTTTGTGAAATGAGAAGCATGGATTGTGATTATTAGTAGTTTGGTTTGATTTGGAAGTGTTTTGGTAATTGAAGCTTGATTATAGTTCATAGGTCTTGATTGTGGTTGTTTGAGTTGAAAACCTTGGAGATTATGGACTGATGTGGTATGGTTTTGGTGAAGTTTTGTTGTATTGATGGTTATGAGTTGGTTGGTGGTTAATTGGAGTAGTTTAAACATTGGTAATCGCGTAAACATAGCCGTCGTAATGTCCGATTTACTTTAGACTGCTTTTGTTCATAACATTTGGACCCGAGAACTCCCTGCTAGATTATGACCATTGCCATGTTTAGATAGTTCATGTTACGAGCTTCGTTTTGATATGTAGTTCGTTTGATTCTGATGTACGGTTTAGGAGAAACGACCGTTTCAAGTAACGGCGTTTCGCGAACGAATCATTTCCCCTCGCCTTACTTTGAAACATAGGTTAAAGACCAAAAAGGGTTAATTAATGTATGAAACAATTATGGTAAGAGTGTTAGGCAGTTGGTAAGACACTCGCGAAGGAATCGCTTTAAAACTCGTAATGGTTAATTTATTAAAAATGGTGGAGCCGAGGGTACTCGAGTGACTTAAGAGAATCAATAAGCGCAAAACAAGCGTTAGAGTCTAAGTTAGTTAAAGTATAGATTTACAAGTGACTTTGGTTTAATTCCAACTTACTTATTGTTTATAGGTTACCAGACTCGTCCCGAGCCTTTTATCACCCCAAGTCGCTCAGGCAAGTTTTCTACCCGTTATAACTGTTGTTGTGATGAATATATGTATTTGCATTATCTTGCGATAGATGCATGTTGGTTAATTAGCAAATGATGCAATATATTGAAGCATGCTGCTATGGTATATATATATGCATGCATGTTTCGCATTCTTGCCATATATATATCTGTTGATTCAGTTGATAATACCTATGCTAGAGGATAGCGGTAATTTGCATATACCCTTAGTACAGGGACCCAAAGGTGAAAATATTTTCTAAAACCGGGAGTCGAGGATCTCGAGTAGATTTTGTATATATGGATATAAATATATATATATATACTTATATATATATATATGGTCATAGTTTTCAAAACTATTAATCGAATAAGGTTTATTCGATAACTTTAACTTTATTTTATTATTGAATATTATTTCGAATATTATTCGAAGGCGTATGACTCCTTTATATTAAATGAATATTATTTTGAATATTCATTCGAGGGCTTATGACTCTTTTATATTATTTATTGAATATTATTTTGAATATTCATTCGGGGATTTATGACTCCTTTTATTTATTTATCTGAATATTATTTGAATATTCATTCGAGGGCTTATGACCCTTTTATTTATTTATCTGAATATTATTTGAATATTCATTCGAGGGCTTATGACTCTTTTATATTATTTATTGAATATTATTTGAATATTCATTCGAGGGCTTATGACCCTTTTATTTATTTATCTGAATATTATTTGAATATTCATTCGAGGGCTTATGACCCTTTTATTTATTTATCTGAATATTATTTGAATATTCATTCGAGGGCTTATGACTCTTTTATATTATTTATTGAATATTATTTGAATATTCATTCGAGGGCTTATGACCCTTTTATTTATTTATCTGAATATTATTTGAATATTCATTCGAGGGCTTATGACTCTTTTATATTATTTATTGAATATTATTTGAATATTCATTCGAGGGCTTATGACTCAGTTTATATTATTTAATGAATATTCATTTGAATATTCATTTGAGGATCTATGACTCCGATTATTTGCTGAGATATATTCCTTATTTTATTAAAGAATAAGGTGTCGATAATCAAACTCACTTTTGATTATTCAAATAAAGATAGTACTTTCGTATAGGTATATCTTTGGATATTTAATATTCATTTCAAGTATAAGTTTCAAAACTTCTACTTCAATTATTTTTTATAAAGATTATTCTTTATGGAAATATTATTTAAATAATAATATTCAGATATTTTCTAATATATTGGGACTGATTTATTTTGTTAAATCAGCATCACTCCAAACATTCTTAAAAATGTTTTGCGAGTCTTTAAAATGATTTTTAAAAGTTAGAGCGGATCCCAAAACTCATTTTTATATTTAAGATCCTCCTTTTGAAGGGGATTTAAATACTCGCTCAAAACCTGAGGGATCCGGCTCTGTGGTGTGTTTTATATTCGCAACAAGGTTGCTGTTTTGTTAAATGAATCGATTACCTACCCAACACTCGGGAAGTAAAATTCTTGGAACAAGTTAATCCATTAACAGGCATCGCCTGGGAAATATCGGTGAGTTCTCCTTTCCAACTAGATACGACTTCTTGGTGGAGCCGTATCAACAAGTTTCTACTTGGGGAAAGGGGGAACGAGCTTTACGTTTCAGAGTCATGGATTTCATCTGAACTAGGAGTGGCGTAAGTGGTCGAGTGGCGCCGGCCCAGCCTTATTATATTGGCCCAAATGGCCTGGAAGTTCCGCTAAGGCGGTCCATTCCTTAGGAGTTCAGTGTTCGGTTGACAAGTAAATCCGACAGGTTCTCCTCTACATGTAGAAAATGGTGGGGTTGCACTACTACGACTGATCATCGTAAGTGGTCTTCCTGGCACGGCAAACTCCCGTAATGAGTTCATCATCCAATTGGATATTTCTGCAACACTACCCAGAGCATTTCGATAGAAAGGCTACGGTTGGGCGATTGTTGAGTGTTGGCAGGGTCAAGTTTTCAAAATGATGTTTGCATCAAATGAAGTATCTCGTAACTTTATTTTATTTTGATGATATTTTAAAGATTTAATCTATTCAAATCTTGTCTTGTAGTCTCATCTATGTGATGAACTGTTGAAAGCTCATTATACTTTGAACAGTGGTAGTTCAAGTAGCTTTATAAATGATATAAGTATAGTGAAGTATTTGGTAACTTCATCCCTTGTTTTTACTTATATCTAGTAAGTAATTATCTTACTCATGATAAAATATTCTAGTAAGTATCCATTTAGATACTTATATTATTGTTATCACTACATATTATCTTGCGAGCTGTAAGGCTCACTCTTGCTTTATTTCTTCATCACACAACAACAGTTAGGAAAGATGGCCAGACTCCAGCAGACCCAGCGCAAGCGCGTGGGAAGCGTCCCGCGTCTTCCCGATGATGTTGTGGCTGCTATAGCTGCAGAGGTAGATCTATTGGTAGATCAGGCATTCTATTTTTGAGAATCAAATTATGTATAATTATAACTTGTGGCAGATAATGGCAATTAACTGTAAATTTATCAAGTAATCATTTTGGGTTGTAATAACTTTTAAATTGTGGATTCAAAGACTTATACTTATTTAAATTTTATCTCTGAGACTATAACGGGTTGTGGTGTGTGTTAGTGTGGGGTCACAGCATAAGGTTATTATTATTAATTAAGTGAAGTGATATTGTGGAAAGAAAGACCGTGACGACCTGGATCCCCGACCCCAGATCTGGGGGTGTTACAGAAGTGGTATCAGAGCTAAGCGTTATAAACCTCAGAGATGATGTGACGTTAAGATAATAAGTTCACAAAGATAATAAGAACTCTTGCCAAGTTCATAGTCGGGCTACCTAACGTAGTACTGACAGTTAAAACCCTTATGGGAACCCTTATAAATATCGTGATAGGAGCGTAGTTCGTTATCGTATATGGTAGCGGGACTCCGAACCCTGAGGTTGAGGAACAACAGCGCGATGATGTTTTATTACTAATTGGAGATCGGATTGTGGATCCGATAGAGTGTCCTAATGCAGGACCGGATGATGTTGATATTGAGGATATAGCGGTTGAGGATGTTGTCCTAGAAGGGATAGTTGTTGAGGAGGATCCCATGGAGGATCCTGACAAGATTGGATAAAGGACCACTGATGAATTGATGACCATGGTTAGGTCGACTACCAGAGGTAGGATTGGCCGGTCACTACCGGAGGTTCGTTCAAGTTTGTAAAGATAGTAACCCCTTTAACGCGGCTTACTTGTAAGACTGAGAAGTTCGAATGGACAGAGAAATGCGAGAACAGCTTTCAAGAACTGAAGCAGAGGTTGGTAATGGCCCCTATGCTGGCATTGCCGGATGGAAAAGGAGATTTTGTGAAGTGTAGTGACGCTTCGCACAAGGGCTTAGGGTGCGTGCTTATGCAGCACGGTAAGGTAATCGCGTACATGTCAAGACAATTAAGGTAATATGAAATTCGATATCCCCGCCCATGAGCTTAGGCTCGTGGCAATAGTTTTACCCTAAAGATTGGAGGCACTACTTGTATGGAGAGAAGTGCGAGAATTACCTAAGCCATAAGTGCTCTAGTACATTTTCACGTAGAAAGAGCTCAACATATGCCAGAGGAGGCAGTTAGAGCTAATCAAGAATAATGATTGGGAGATTCTTTATCATTCGGGGAAAGCCAATGTGGTGGCTGATGCCCTTAGTAAAAAGGAGAGACTCAAGATGATAATGTCTTTGGGAGAGTTTATAAGAGATTTTGGAAATAGTAGTGAAGGTAACCGGAGCCGGTACCGAAAAGCTGTTTGAGATTGCAATAGAGACCGAATTATTGGAAAAGAGCATACGGTGCCAAAGAAAGATGATAAGGGAATAATGAGGTATTCCTATAGAATTTGGGTTCCGAAAGTTCAAGAGCGTAAGGATGAGAACTTAGATGAGAGCCATAGTTTGAGGAATAAGATTTAGAGCAAACCCTGAACGTGATAGTCAGGGAGGTCGCCATCAAGATAGAAGGAACCCATGACATAATGGAGTGGAAAATGAGGATTTTAAATTAAAAGATGACCCCAATTATGGGGAGTAGGATGAAACATTTCATACTAAGGAAACAGAAAGTCGAGTAAGGAAAGGAGACCCGAGACGGTACTCCTATACGGCAATTCATGGACCTGTCTAGACAGAACTTAGACTATTATCCCCAACCACCACCTTGAGGAAACAATGCGATAGGAAATTCTTTCAGGACCTTTAAGTCTCTAAGCTCTCAGAGTTCCAAGGAACAGGTTGACCTAGTCGAGGCAAGAGCCTGGCTAAAGGAAATAGAGGAATCATTTGAGATTCTGAATGATTGACGAACCACAAAAGACTATTTTTGTCACTTACCCTCCTAAGAGAGAGACCACCCGCTGGTGAAAGACCAAGAAAGGCACGGAGCCAGAGGTTAGAATAAACTGATTTAAGTTCAGTCAATTGTTTTCGGGAAAGTAATTCCCAAAGATAAGGAGATAGTGTAAAAGCTTTGGAGCTAGAACAAAAGTGGATGAGTATGATGAATTATGAATCTAAGTTGTAAAAGTTATCAAGATTCGTTCTGAGGACACGAATCCAGAATGACGGGATGTTTGGAATCAATACTTATGTTGTGTTAGTTCATGAAATAATGATAAGAGAAAGGAAAATAAAAAGAAACTGAAGTGGAAAGGAATATAAAGGCAATAGAGTTTGAGGTATGATAAGGGAGTTGGGTATGAGGAAACCCTAAAGACTCGTAGCAATAGACATAGAAAAGTATGTAATCATCAGGATGAGGGTGATTCACCATGAGTTAAAGTTGATGGTTGAAGGCATACGAGTTATGTACATTTTATCCCCTTTAAGTTGGGAGGATTCGAGGAAACCTTGAAATAGTTCGAAGGATAAATAATGAGACGCGGATAGACTGAGGAGACAAGGAAGTAAGAAATTAGGAAAAATTGGATGAAGGAAGTGACCTTCAAGAATATAAAGTGTAAGACCGGTGGCATGATACCCAGAAAGGGAGACGCCAGGTATGAAAGATATCCCAACATTGAGGTGACTGTTGAGATAAACAACAAAAGTAAATAAGGAATTATTAAGAAGAAGTTCATGTTGAACATGACCAATATCTTCCAGAACATCCATGTTATCATTACCAAATCAGGAAAGAAAAGCGGATGACCATTGTTATCTTTTGGAGGCCATATGGATTGACCTCAATTTGAATAAGGATGTTATTATGAAGTTAGGTATAGACTATCGAGGTGGGAATGATGAAGAAGATAATCTATCAAGGATATATGACTTGGTTTATCCATGGATGGATGCATGTACCTTTTCAAAGGTGGAATTAAGGATAGAACATCGGTAACTTAAAATGAATCCTAGGGGAATGCATAAAGGTTGGCATTTCACCCTTAATAGGGATAGTATAAAATTTGGCAGTATGAATTGGAAAGGATTAAGGTAATAACAACCTTTAAAGAATCAGTGGAGAATTTTTTTTTCAAAAGTATATAGACAATGATTCTAGTATTAGTATATGGTATTTTGATATGCCCTGTATCTAGGGAATACAGGAGGAACGATTCAAGGATAACCTTAGAGGTTTTACAAGGAGAAAGGTAATATTCAAAATTCTCAAGATTAGAAATGTGGATAAAGGAAATATGACATAATTATAGTGTTGCCAAGTGGGGCACGTGTTAAACCACGAGAAAGTATGGATCGAACCAGTAATGGTCGAAATTATTCAGGTCAATTAGGACTTAAGATAAAAGATGTTCTAATTATGATTGAGAGTCAGTCATGACAGTGATTAACCTCTAAAGACTGAGGCAATAACTTATGGAAAAATGGTGATTTTTTTTTTACTTATCAGATTTTAAGGAAAACATCTTCACTCAAGCAGTGATCGGAAATAGGGTAGAAAATTTGTGAAAGTGGTTAAAATGAAATTGACTGTAAGGAAATTTTACTATCAGGAAAGGCCAAAGAGGTGGCCGACACTTTAAAGGTAAGAGGATAATTATAGGCGCTTGTGCCAAAATAATACAGTGAGGATGGTTAAAACTGTGAAGGTTGTATTATGGTTTGGAAGATTGACATTCCTTCTGATGACTGTGCAATACCCAACCGTAATAGTAGTTGGTAAAGGTTTAATTCGTGTAATCGCCATGAGCGGGCTATCTATCTTAGGAGGTCCTATCTTGAGATAAGCCAGGACCATGTTTCAAAAAGGACTAGACGAACCTTTGAGTTAAGTCTTCTATTTAAGGCATATGATTAAGAATGGTATTAACCTGCTATCGTTGCTTTGATTGAAACTCTTCTGCAATTTTATCTACTTCATGTCATGAAAGTACGTCAGAGTTTGGAGTGTTCTTCATGAATTGTGATTGGTGGTTATGTTAACTCCTTAGGAGAATTAGATACGAGATGTATGGACTCCGTATGGTTAGCTATTAAGACTTCATGGAAAATGAATGACTACAGTAGGTCAGTGGTGGACCATAGTAAGGCAGCAATGATTCTGCGAGTAATGAGCTGATTACAACCGTGAGAGTTGTATTGGAATGGGTGTTGAGATTGAGTACCACTAATCGGGTCGTGATAGTGTATAAGTTATCATTGATAGACTAATTAAGTAGAGTATCTACCTAGTGAATTATTATTTTTTCTTATCAATAGAGAGTCGTATTATTATACGAGGAAGGTTGCGGTGCAAGCATAGAATTCTAGTAACGATGATGTATAGAATGAGATCCCAGATTCGATTTTCGATGTCGAGGGAGTTTCAAAGGTGATTGTGTATAAGCTCGAGGAAGAGCATGGGTCCATAGAATGATGGACGGAATAACAAAAATATTTAGGCATGTGAAATAGGATGCTATAATACTTGATGTTGATATAAATACATATATATTTTGTTCTCCTATGACAAACCTCTATAGTTCAGAGGTAGGTTCCAAGCCAGATATTTTGTGGCAGTATATTTTTTTTTATATATACAATTCTCTTCAGTTCGTTCTTTTCTCTTCTTTTCATTTCATGTAAGTTGAGAAGAACAACCCTTCCAGAAGGGGAGGTATTGCCGAATGACTGTCTATCTGTGTGATAGAAGCCTAGTAGGATACCAACTATTGTTTAATTGCTTGTCAAGTACTAAAGGTTGGCCACCTTCTGTACTAACTATGCGAGATAACAAGTGTTCATGATCATAGTGATCTCTCAACAAATTCATTTACTTCTATATGATTGATCAAACTTTGGGAAATAGAAACAGCTGAAAAAGGAGTAATAAAGTTGTGGTAGTATTCGGAATGGAAACACATTCGTGATACTAAGGTTGACGTGGTTATTAAAAGGTTATAGAACGCTAACGAGCAAAAGTATAACTAGTATAATATTAGGAATGGAAGATAGTAGCGACTACGAACTGGGAAAAAGGATGGATAGTGAGAAGTAAAAGCTCTAATGCTAAAAGCTATAATGAGAGCCTGTGCAATAGACTTGAAAGAAATTGGAATGATCACTTAACACGGGTTGAGTTTTCTTATGACAATAGATCATATGTCAGTATTGAGGTATCGCCTTATGAGATCCTTGAGGGAAGATAATGTCGATCTTCCTTATGTTAGGATGAAGTTGTAGAGCGCAAGATGCTCGGACCCGCAGTAGTCCAAAGGACCAAGGATATGATAGATCTAATCAGAGGACGGCTGGTAGTAGCCCAAGATGGACATGATAAGTATGTTGATTTGACACAAAAGGAAAAAGAGTATGAAATAGGGGACCTAGTGTTGTTATAGGTATTTCCTTGGAAAGGAAGGATGAGGCTCGGAAAGAAATGAAAGCTAAGTCCACGAATTGTTGGACCCTTGGATATATTAAGACGTATTGGGAGGATAGCATAGGAGCTAGCCCTAACCCCGAACATGTAGCAGGTCGTAACGTGTCTCACGTATCAATGTTAAGGAAGTGTAATTCCGATGCCAGATAAATAGGGGCATATGAGCGCATAGATATGCAACCCGACGTAACCTATATGGAGCAACCAGGAAGGGTTGTAGAGTGAAAAGGGAACAAGTGCTTAGGAGAAGGGTTATCAAACTATTCAGAGTTTGATGGAAGAACCACAATGTGGGAAAATTTATTTGAGAGTTAGAAAGTGTAATGCTAAGAAAGTATCCCAATTCATTTTCTATCTGATTCCGGGACGGAATCCTTTTAAGGAGGGGAGACTGTAATAACCCCAATTTTTGGGAAATTTTGAAACCCTTATGAATAGTGTTTTTGCTGAATGAGAAAACTTTTCATGCCACACTATATAGGGGTTCTGATATGGATATTCTGAGATTTTATTAGTACTTTATATGGGATATAAGTGTATGTAAAGATCGTCAGAATCCAAATCCGAACACTTTGATTTTTCCCGGAAATCCAATAGATACGAAAAGAATTGAGTATAAGGTAACAGGATAAAAGGATTTAAATTAAAGGATTATAATAGAGGATCATAAAAAGGAATATAATGTATTGAGAAAGGTTAAGGGAACCTAAGTAATAAGATCCCGGGTATGATCCCTCAAACGATAAACGAAAACGAAAGTTAAGCGAACAGTATAACAGATCAGCGGTCATTAGGCAAACAATTAGGAAGTTAATCAAATGGATTAGAGAGGATGATGTCACCCAACCAATGAGAAGAGGACAAGGAGGGGAGGATAATATCATGAGGATGACACAAGCATGACATGGGAAGGAAGGAGATGTGGTGGCTTTTTAACCACACAAAATCAAGGGCAACTAGGTAATTTACTAAAACAAACACAAAATTCAAACCAACCAAGCCAAGCAAATCATTTTCATCAAAATCAAAAAGAAACTAAGGCATTGTTCTTCATGCTCTCGGCCAAAACAGAACCAGCACACTAAAACTGCTGTATCTCCATCATTTCTCACTCAAATATTGTGTTCTATAGCTCATTGGAAAGGTATTGAGATGACCTACAACTCTTGTTCACAAGTCTCGTCCAAATAATCATGGTAAGACCCTCATTTTTACAGTTCTTTAAATCGGACTTTTAGAAACTTTAAAGCCTAACTTTGTGTTCTTGATTTCTTTGGAAAGATCAAGCTTGTAGGAGGCTCCCTAAGGCTTGCTAGCAACTTAACACCTCCCAAGGAAGGTATAAACTTCAAACCCTAGCCTTTACTTTATTTGTTAGTAAGTTTAATGGTTGGTTTTGTGAAATGAGAAGCATGGATTGTGATTATTAGTAGTTTGGTTTGATTTGGAAGTGTTTTGGTAATTGAAGCTTGATTATAGTTCATAGGTCTTGATTGTGGTTGTTTGAGTTGAAAACCTTGGAGATTATGGACTGATGTGGTATGGTTTTGGTGAAGTTTTGTTGTATTGATGGTTATGAGTTGGTTGGTGGTTAATTGGAGTAGTTTAAACATTGGTAATCGCGTAAACATAGCCGTCGTAATGTCCGATTTACTTTAGACTGCTTTTGTTCATAACATTTGGACCCGAGAACTCCCTGCTAGATTATGACCATTACCATGTTTAGATAGTTCATGTTACGAGCTTCGTTTTGATATGTAGTTCGTTTGATTCCGATGTACGGTTTAGGAGAAACGACCGTTTCAAGTAACGGCGTTTCGCGAACGAATCATTTCCCCTCGCCTTACTTTGAAACATAGGTTAAAGACCAAAAAGGGTTAATTAATGTATGAAACAATTATGGTAAGAGTGTTAGGCAGTTGGTAAGACACTCGCGAAGGAATCGCTTTAAAACTCGTAATGGTTAATTTATTAAAAATGGTGGAGCCGAGGGTACTCGAGTGACTTAAGAGAATCAATAAGCACAAAACAAGCGTTAGAGTCTAAGTTAGTTAAAGTATAGATTTACAAGTGACTTTGGTTTAATTCCAACTTACTTATTGTTTATAGGTTACCGGACTCGTCCCGAGCCTTTTATCACCCCAAGTCGCTCAGGCAAGTTTTCTACCCGTTATAACTGTTGTTGTGATGAATATATGTATTTGCATTATCTTGCGATAGATGCATGTTGGTTAATTAGCAAATGATGCAATATATTGAAGCATGCTGCTATGGTATATATATATGCATGCCTGTTTCGCATTCTTGCCATATATATATCTGTTGATTCAGTTGATAATACATATGCTAGAGGATAGCGGTAATTTGCATATACCCTTAGTACAGGGACCCAAAGGTGAAAATATTTTCTAAAACCGGGAGTCGAGGATCTCGAGTAGATTTTGTATATATGGATATAAATATATATATATATATACTTATATATATATATGGTCATAGTTTACAAAACTATTAATCGAATAAGGTTTATTCGATAACTTTAACTTTATTTTATTATTGAATATTATTTCGAATATTATTCGAAGGCGTATGACTCCTTTATATTAAATGAATATTATTTTGAATATTCATTCGAGGGCTTATGACTCTTTTATATTATTTATTGAATATTATTTTGAATATTCATTCGGGGATTTATGACTCCTTTTATTTATTTATCTGAATATTATTTGAATATTCATTCGAGGGCTTATGACCCTTTTATTTATTTATCTGAATATTATTTGAATATTCATTCGAGGGCTTATGACTCTTTTATATTATTTATTGAATATTATTTGAATATTCATTCGAGGGCTTATGACCCTTTTATTTATTTATCTGAATATTATTTGAATATTCATTCGAGGGCTTATGACCCTTTTATTTATTTATCTGAATATTATTTGAATATTCATTCGAGGACTTATGACTCTTTTATATTATTTATTGAATATTATTTGAATATTCATTCGAGGGCTTATGACCCTTTTATTTATTTATCTGAATATTATTTGAATATTCATTCGAGGGCTTATGACTCTTTTATATTATTTATTGAATATTATTTGAATATTCATTCGAGGGCTTATGACCCTTTTATTTATTTATCTGAATATTATTTGAATATTCATTCGAGGGCTTATGACCCTTTTATTTATTTATCTGAATATTATTTGAATATTCATTCGAGGACTTATGACTCTTTTATATTATTTATTGAATATTATTTGAATATTCATTCGAGGGCTTATGACCCTTTTATTTATTTATCTGAATATTATTTGAATATTCATTCGAGGGCTTATGACTCTTTTATATTATTTATTGAATATTATTTGAATATTCATTCGAGGGCTTATGACTCAGTTTATATTATTTAATGAATATTCATTTGAATATTCATTTGAGGATCTATGACTCCGATTATTTGCTGAGATATATTCCTTATTTTATTAAAGAATAAGGTGTCGATAATCAAACTCACTTTTGATTATTCAAATAAAGATAGTACTTTCGTATAGGTATATCTTTGGATATTTAATATTCATTTCAAGTATAAGTTTCAAAACTTCTACTTCAATTATTTTTTATAAAGATTATTCTTTATGGAAATATTATTTAAATAATAATATTCAGATATTTTCTAATATATTGGGACTGATTTATTTTGTTAAATCAGCATCACTCCAAACATTCTTAAAAATGTTTTGCGAGTCTTCAAAATGATTTTTAAAAGTTAGAGCGGATCCCAAAACTCATTTTTATATTTAAGATCCTCCTTTCGAAGGGGATTTAAATACTCGCTCAAAACCTGAGGGATCCGGCTCTGTGGTGTGTTTTATATTCGCAACAAGGTTGCTGTTTTGTTAAATGAATCGATTACTTACCCAACACTCGGGAAGTAAAATTCTTGGAACAAGTTAATCCATTAACAGGCATCGCCTGGGAAATATCAGTGAGTTCTCCTTTCCAACTAGATACGACTTCTTGGTGGAGCCGTATCAACAAGTTTCTACTTGGGGAAAGGGGGAACGAGCTTTACGTTTCAGAGTCATGGATTTCATCTGAACTAGGAGTGGCGTAAGTGGTCGAGTGGCGCCAGCCCAGCCTTATTATATTGGCCCAAATGGCCTGGAAGTTCCGCTAAGGCGGTCCATTCCTTAGGAGTTCAGTGTTCGGTTGACAAGTAAATCCGACAGGTTCTCCTCTACATGTAGAAAATGGTGGGGTTGCACTACTACGACTGATCATCGTAAGTGGTCTTCCTGGCGCGGCAAACTCCCGTAATGAGTTCATCATCCAATTGGATATTTCTGCAACACTACCCAGAGCATTTCGATAGAAAGGCTACGGTTGGGCGATTGTTGAGTGTTGGCAGGGTCAAGTTTTCAAAATGATGTTTGCATCAAATGAAGTATCTCGTAACTTCATTTTATTTTGATGATATTTTAAAGATTTAATCTATTCAAATCTTGTCTTGTAGTCTCATCTATGTGATGAACTGTTGAAAGCTCATTATACTTTGAACAATGGTAGTTCAAGTAGCTTTATAAATGATATAAGTATAGTGAAGTATTTGGTAACTTCATCCCTTGTTTTTACTTATATCTAGTAAGTAATTATCTTACTCATGATAAAAGATTCTAGTAAGTATCCATTTAGATACTTATATTATTGTTATCACTACATATTATCTTGCGAGCTGTAAGGCTCACTCTTGCTTTATTTCTTCATCACACAACAACAGTTAGGAAAGATGGCCAGACTCCAGCAGACCCAGCGCAAGCGCGTGGGAAGCGTCCCGCGTCTTCCCGATGATGTTGTGGCTGCTATAGCTGCAGAGGTAGATCTATTGGTAGATCAGACATTCTATTTTTGAGAATCAAATTATGTATAATTATAACTTGTGGCAGATAATGGCAATTAACTGTAAATTTATCAAGTAATCATTTTGGGTTGTAATAACTTTTAAATTATGGATTCAAAGACTTGTACTTATTTAAATTTCATCTCTGAGACTATAACGGGTTGTGGTGTGTGTTAGTGTGGGGTCACAGCATAAGGTTATTATTATTAATTAAGTGAAGTGATATTGTGGAAAGAAAGACCGTGACGACCTGGATCCCGACCCCAGATCTGGGGGTGTTACATAAACATTCAAATTATTCTCAATTAAACTGGCCAGAAATAAATGTATATACTTCAAATAAATATTTTCAGTATACACTAACAATCTCCCACTTATACTCAAAATATTCTATGTGTATATCAGTGTTTATTTAATCCACTATTACATAAAAATCTATGTGTCCAACCATACAGCCTCCTTGGCAGCCTAAGAGGGCGCCACGTACTCGGCCTCCATGGTGGAGTCTGCAATGCATTTCTGCTTTACACTCCTCCATATAACGGCTCCACCTCCCAAAGTAAAAACATATCCCGAGGTTGATTTCCTCTTATCCCTATCTGATTGGAAATCTGAATCAGTATATCCCAAAGGAAATAGATCTGAGGCCTTGTAAATTAACATATACTCCTTAGTCCTTCTCAGGTACTTGAGTATAGTTTTTACTGCACTCCAATGTTCCTGACCTGGGTTCGACTGATATCTACTAACCATGCCTACAGCAAAGCAGATGTCAGGCCTCGTACATAACATAGCATACATTAAGCTTCCATATGCTGAAGCATAAGGAACTGCTTTCATGCTCTCTATATCCTTAGGTGTCGAA
This sequence comes from Apium graveolens, assembly GCF_009905375.1. Classification (NCBI taxonomy): domain Eukaryota; kingdom Viridiplantae; phylum Streptophyta; class Magnoliopsida; order Apiales; family Apiaceae; genus Apium; species Apium graveolens. The sequence continues at coordinate 225,484,399 of NC_133656.1, read as the reverse complement.
GGACACTGCTTCTTAGATAGAGCAACTCCATGCTTAAAAGGTAGAAAACCTTTCTTGGAGTTCTGCATGTTAAAACGAGCTAATACTTCATCAATGTAGGGCTCTTGAGATAAAGCCAACATCATTTTCTTGCGATCCCTTATAACTTTGATCCCAAGGATGTATGCCGCTTCACCTAAGTCCTTCATGTCAAATTGTTTGAACAACCATGCCTTTACTGATGACAACATCTCAACATTGTTTCCAATGAGTAAAATGTCATCTACATATAGTACTAGAAAAAACCACTGCATTACCTTCACTTCTCTTATACACGCACGATTCGCTTGGACTTTGATCAAATCCATATGACTGGACTGCCTGATCAAAACAAATATTCCAGTCTCTAGAAGCTTGTTTAAGTCCATAAATAGACCTCTTAAGCTTACATACCAGATGCTCTTGGCCTTCCTTAATGAATCCTTTTGGTTGCTGCATATAGATGGTTTCTTCAAGACTTCCATTAAGAAAAGTTGTCTTGACATCCATTTGCCAAATCTCATAATCGAGATGAGCTGCTATAGATAAAAGAATACGGATTGACTTAAGCATGACTACCGGTGAAAAGGTTTCCTCATAATCGATACCTTCTTTCTGAGTATACCCTTTCGCAACAAGTCTTGCTTTCCAGGATTTCACCTTTTTATCTAATCCCCTCTTTTTCTTGTAGATCCACTTACATCCATTAAGTTTTATACCTTTGGGTGGTTCCACGAGCTCCCAGACCTGATTAGAATATATTGATTCTATCTCAGATTCCATCACCTTTTGCCAAAGATCTGCATCTTTGTCTTGTGCTGCCTCTTCGTATGTACGGGGATCATCATCATGTTCACCAGAGACCAAGTCTGAAGAATCTCCCAAAAACATGAATCTATCAGGCGGTTGAACAACCCTCCCACTACAACGAGACACTGGTGCGGTATTAGTGACAGGTTGTACATTATGTTGTGGTTGTTCTACTTGTACTACAGCTTCATAAGTATTATTTGTCCCTCCCACTAGTTCCTCTAAAACGACACTACTCATGGGTTTGTGATTCATTATATATTCCTCCTCCAAGAATCTTGCATTGATGCTAACAACGACATCCCGATTCTTCGGACTATAAAATAAATATCCATTCGTTCCCATGGGGTAGCCTACAAACAACCTTACTTCTGTACGAGATTCTAACTTAGTCGCGTTCTTGTTCAGCACATGTGCTGGACAACCCCTTATTCGAATATGTCTTAGACTCGGTTTATCCCCGGTCCACAATTCTAAGAGGGTTTTAGGAACCGACTTAGAAGGTACTAAGTTCAGAAGATAAGCTGCTGTCTCTAAGGCATGTCCCCAAAATGACTTGGGTAAATCCGAATAACTCATCATCGATCTAACACTCTCTAAAAGAGTCCGGTTCCTTCTCTCTGCTACACCGTTCTGCTGGGGTGTGCCTGGTGCAGTTAACTGGGATTCTATCCCATTTTCTGATAAATATTCCCTAAATTCTCCAAGCAAGTATTCGCCACCATGATCTGATCGTAGTGACTTGATACTTTTATTAAGTCGCTTCTCCGTTTTAGCTTTGTACTCTTTGAACTTATCAAAGCACTCAGACTTACGGCGCAACAAATAAACGTACCCATATCTAGAATAATCATCAATGAAAGTGACAAAATATTCATAACCACCTCTTGCTTGGATATTCATGGGTCCACATAAATCAGAGTGAACCAATTCTAACAGTTGTTTGGCTCTATTCCCTTTTGCCTTGAAAGGCCTATTAGTCATTTTACCTTCCAAGCAGGATTCACAAACTGGAAATGGCTCCACTGCCAATGAGCTTAAAGGCCCGTCTACTACCAGTCTTTGAATCCTCCTCAAGTTAATATGACCTAATCTCAAGTGCCAAAGATATGTTTGGTTCAAACTAGAAGGTTCTTTTCTTTTAGCAGAGTTAGAAGATGTGTTGTTCAATTCCCTAAATTGCAGTTGCAGTGCAGGTTGACTAGGATTAATTATATACAAATTGTCTTGCAATGTACCAGAATATATAATTCGTTTATTCATCATAATAGAAACATTATGATCCAAACAAACATTATAACCATCCAAAGCAAGTTTAGAAACCGAAATTAAATTCCTTCTAAAAGAAGGTACATAAAGACAATTGTTCAAAACCAAAATCCTATCAGAACCAAAAGATAAATGAATAACTCATACTGCAACTACTGCTACTTTCGTAGCATCTCCCATGAACACGTATATCTCACCATTTCTAAGCATTCTGGATAGTTGGAACCCCTGCATAGAATTACAAACATGATCAATGGCTCCTGTATCTACACACCAAGTGCTCGTAGATATAGCCGCTATAAATGTTTCTGTAACTAGAGAAAGAGACATACCAGTATTGTTTATCTTCTTAGGAAGAGGACAATCCTGTTTCCAGTGACCTGACTGTTTGCATCTAAAGCACTTTCCCTTAGGCTTTTTCACACCACCCTGAACTCCCACTGCCTTCACAGCTTTCTGTGTCTGAGCCTTTTTCTTCTTCTTAATACATTTCGGCTTAGAGGAAGAACCTTTCTCAGCCACATTCACTTGAACACTCTGCCGAAATAATCCTTCAGCTGCCTGAAGTTCTGTCAACAGTTCCGCGAGACTATACTGCCTCTTGTTCATGTTGTAATTCAAGCGGAACTGCTCAAAACTCTTGGACAAGCTCATAAGGATAATGTCAATCTGGGTTTCCCCGTCAAGTTCAGCACCAAGGATCTCTATCTCATTCAAATGCGACATCATCTTGAGAACATGATCCCTTATAGGTGTGCCTTCAGCCATCTGAGTGTTCATTAAAGCCTTCATGGCTACTTGCCTAGCAGCCCTATTCTGATCTCCAAAAAGTTCCTTGAGATTAAAGAGCATATCCGAAGAAGTGGCCATAGACTGATGCTGATGCTGCAAAACACCCGACATTGCTGCCAGAATGTAACATCGCGACATCTCATCAGCCTTAATCCACCGTTTATAATACTCTTTCTCATCTTCAGGAGCATCAGCAACAGGCTGTTCAGGCTTGGGTTCATAAGTGCAAAACTTATACTCCTCAGCAGTCAACACAATGTCCAAATTTCGTTTTCATTCAATATAGTTAGGTTCGGTAAGTTTGTTATTTTTAAGTATGGTGAATAGTGGATTAAAGCCCATTTTATCCTGAGAATCATGCATAAAAACATCACATAAATAAGGGTGCATTAATTATTAAGAGCTATTGATTCCTCTAACAATTATTTAAAATTAAATGCACTAACATCTAAACACCATAAGTTTCTGGTACGCCACGATGTGTGACATGTATACCACCTGATTTTGTTTAAATGTTACTTCGGTCCTATTACTAAACAATATGCCACGTTAGGGTGGGCTATATTATTTTTCATAGCTAAGTGTATACCATCATCAAATCTTAAATTATTCGAAATCTATGGAACTTGGTACGCCACGATGGGTGGCGTGTATACCTTCCAATATTCGTAATTTTGCCTTGAATAGAATACTTCAATTCAATATTCATCAATGGTTTGATTTCCAGGTAGTGGAGGAGTCACATCGGTCTCGCTTAAAACCCACAGCCTTACAAGTTCGATGAACCCGTTTTTGACAAAATCGCCCCAAATCAAAAATAAAGAAAATCCGTATTTATTCCTTTTAAAATTTATTAATTTAAGAAGTTTGTTCTAGTAATTTCTATAACATTCTAGACACCATAAATTACATGCTACGATGGGTGACGTATATATAATTTATATTCGTCTTTATGTTAAATTACCTACAACCAATAATGGAGACTATGGGATTTAATTTCATATTAATTCACTCTCCCACTTAGAATTTTTTTATTAAAATTGAGGAATTTTAAAATTAAATGGGGCCCTATGTTGTTATAATTATGTCTAAACATGCATTCAAAATACACACATAATTTTAGCAACATATAACATTTAATTAAAGCAATAAATAAAATTTATGTCCATGTCGTCCTAATTAAGTTAAACATGCAATTTTAAAAGAATTACACACATAATTAACGACACACATAATCAATAAATTAAAGCAATAATTAAAATTTAATGGAAAAAATTAAAATAAATTTTCCACTATTATGGCCCTTGAAAAAAATCCAGCTCTCAAAAAAAAATCTGCCCCAAGCGCGCCCCGACGCCCCCAGCAGCCCCATGTAATCGCACAGCGGAACAAAAAAACTACCGGAATTGATTTCCGATCGCACATAACTATTACAAAATACCCGGAACAATTACAAAAAAATAGATCTAATACAAAACTAATTTTGTAAAATCTATTCTAACACGATCAACCCTGGTATAAATTACAACCACGATTAAACCACGTAGAAACCAAAACAAAAATTAACCACGATTAAACCACGTGGGATCCAAACACATAATTAAAATATACATGGCCATAATAGTGGATTAAAACCTGCATCAAAACCAATACAAGCAAAACACTATATACACGCATATATAATTATGACATGGACATTATATCATAAAACGTAGAACCCATTACCAGGCTCTTGATATCAATTGTTGGGAACCACGGACTTGGGGTGTTACTACGTTTTACGATAAAGATTACGAAAAGAAGATTACCTTGTTAATGGTTGATTCCACGCTCTTCTATTGTATTCCCAAATTCCCTTGAGCGAAGTGTGGCCTCCGTCTTCTCAAGTTATCCTCTCTTCTTGCTCCTTGGTGGCTACAATATGTTTTCACACAATTGCCAAGCAAGAAGAGAATAAGAATATATATAGGCTACAATAGGGACCATGGATAATTAGGTTGGGCCTTCTAATTACATCTTGAGCCTAGCCCAATGTAATTAAATATTAATTCAATCCACTAAAGAATTAATATTTGCACTACCTTTTCTAATACCATAATTTAATTAATTCGGTTCCAATATTATTTGCTTATTAAATTTCCCATGTTTAAAATATCATATGTCCATTAATTAAATAAATTACTGATAATTTATTTAATTAATATCTTTTATCCTTGATCATCCACTCAACCTTTATTTAATTATGCCAGAATAAATTTCACCTGCAGGGTTTCACATAATTAAATCTTTTTGAGCTTTCAAGGGGACATCATTAACCCGAATATTATCAGGACATGGATTCCTTCAATAAATAATATCCACCATGTATATAATTCCATCACCCAAAATATAATGATATAATTCAAAAGAATTATTTCATATATAAATCAAAGCATGTAAATAATATACACGTGTCAATTACTATTTCCGGATTAAGAACCTAAGCATTAATAATAACATAGAATCTTAGTTCTCCTTCTTAATCAGTATTAAGGGAACAATTCTAAATTTGATCCTGTTCAATATACACAAAGTATACTAGCATTATTTATTAGTCAATATAAACTAATCTAAATAATACTACAGCCATACCAGTGGATTATCCAACACCATCTGTACTGTGAACCTTATTATATTATATAACTGTATTTAACAATCTAATATTCTATATCCTATTTGATACTAGATTGTTCACAATATATAATATTAGACAACATGTAAACATTCAAATGATTCTCAATTAAACTGGCCAGAAATAAATGTATATACTTCAAATAAATATTTTCAGTATACACTAACAAAGCTGTGATGGCATCCTTAGCTCTTAGTATTGACTGTGTGGTGTGCACCAAGTTGAGCATCCTTTCTACATTGTCATTGCCCTGTTCAGCTAGAAGTTGATATGCTGGAACAGGGTGAGTAAATGTCTCAGCATCAAGGGAGGTAGAATCTATAACAGCTTGAGGTTGCTGAGATAGTCCCTCCCTGTCTGCATCCTGGACTTTCATTAACTCACTTGCAATGACATCCACCCTTATATCTCTTGTACCTGCATTTCTCTCATTATCTCTCTTTTGTTGCATCAAGGTCTCACCTTGGCTCCCCACCCTCACACCCTCACCTTCACCATCTAAGGTGGGACTCCTCACACTCTCTTTTGCCAATCCTGAATAACTGGATTGCATATTTTCACTCTTTTCCTCTCCTTTTTCCTGGGAGCAACCCAGACTCTCACTCATAACACTCTCTTCCCTCAATCCTAGGAGTGATTGTACTACCACTAAGTCTTTTGCACTTGAGATAATTGATGAAATTTGAAGCTGTGCAGAGACACTCGACAGATTAGGAATATTCGTCTGGTTAGCAGTTTGACTCTTTTGGATAAGTTTTGTTAAGCTTATCCGTCGGGATACAATCACTACTCGACGGATGAACAATATCCATCGAGAGAGTAGGAATAAATGAGTTTGGAGTGGAAACTATTGTGGACTCTGTGCAGATTGATGAAAATTTTGGCACAGATGTCTCAACAGTTCCTGAAAGAACTGGAAAGTGAGCCAACAAATCATCCAAAAGATGATGCTCACTTGCACTAGATTTTGGCTTCCCCAACAGAGTTAAAGAAGGGGAATCGGAAATTTATGTGTTGATCATATCCACATCCAGAGAGTTTGTGGGAGAATTTGGTGTTTGAGGTGCTTCTATAACTAAAAAATTTGGTTGTGACTCCACATTTATTGGAGCCACATCAAACTGACTTTGAAAAGGTCCAGCGATTGTGTCTTTAGCATCAGTTTGCACAGTGTGTGAACCCTGTGCATCCCCAAGGGTTTTTGGTTTCTTCTTTCTAGTATAGGTTTGGGGTGAGCTTGTGTTCCTTACCCTTTTGGCCTGTGCTCTTGGCTGAGAGCTTTGTTCAATAGTCACATCCTTTTGGGAGGATGCAACTAACAATGAGCTTATTTCCTTATTAAGCACTGCAGTCTGTTGGGAAATTGCAGTGTGGCTAGGCTGGAAAACACTCACCTCTCCAACCTTATCCTTAGGGTTTCTTTTATGTTCACCTTGTCCCTCACCTACCTTACCCACCTTCACACTCCCCTCTTTAGATTTGGTGGATTTTGCAACTGGCATCTTTTGAGAGATGCCAGAGGGGGCTTTCTTTGACTTAGATTTAGAAATTTTGGATTTGGTAGCTTGGGTAGGCAACTGTTGGGTCATTGACACAGTTGCCATAGTTACACTAGAATGCAAAGAAATTTGTGAGGTTGGAAGAGTAGAGACAGATGAAATTACCTCACTTACCTGAGGTGCTTCCATTACAGGGAAATAGAAGAGTGGCACCTCTTTGTTATGGTTTGCCCTGTTCAAATCTGCAATAATTCTTCTCTCTTGAACCCAACAATCTAATTTGTTGGTTGGGTTCTCAAGCACAATATCCTCAGAGAGGTGGTTAGCAACATTTTTACCCCTTTCATTTAACTCCCCTAACTTAAACCCCAATTCAAACAAAAAAAGATCACTAAAGTTAAAGAACTTATCAGTAACTAGCATGTAAAGCATGTTAAGCATAGAGATATTGACAGAATCAAAATTACTGATTTTACCAGAGAATACCTTAGTAACTACATCACATAGATAACTTCATTCCTTTCTAAGACCCAGCCTCCTAATTTCACTTAACTTAGAAGTAGAGAGTGCATAGCCCATGGAGTTAAGCTTATTAACAATGTCAATGTCTGTGTGTGGTGAAGTTACAGTATTATCAGGAATTTTGAAACATGCTTTAACAACATCACTATTAATACAGAATTCCTTACCTTTAATAGTGAGTGTGATGGTCTTATCAGTTGAGTTGTACACAGCAGTTGACCACATTTCTTCAACAACCTCACAGAAGATGGTGGGTGATTCTAGCATGGCATAGTTGAGTTTACAGTTCATCACAAAATCCATCATTTTGTGGTAGTCACCTGACTGTTGAATCCCCTTGTTTACTAAAGCCGTGAAGTTGTTCTTCTCATAGATAAATCCAGTTTGTGACATGATCTTTGTAATAACCCCAATTTTTGGAAATTTTTGAAACCCTTATGGATAGTGTTTTTGCTGAATGAGAAAACTTTTCATGCCACTCTATGTAGAGGTTCTTTTATGGATATTCTGAGATTTTATTAGTACTTTATATGGGATATAAGTGTATGTAAAGATCGTCAGAATCTAAATTCCGAACACTTTGATTTTTCCCAGAAATCCACTAGATACGGAAAGAATTGAGTATAAGGTAACATGATTAAAAGGATTTAAATTCAAGGATTATAAGAGAGGATCATAAAAGGAATATAATGTATTGAGAAAGGTTAAGGGAACCCAAGTAATAAGATCCCGGGTATGATCCCTCAAACGAGAAACGAGAACGAAAGTTAAGCGAACCGTATAACAGATCAGCGGTCATTAGGCAAACAATTAGGAAGTTAATCAAAGGGATTAGAGAGGATGATGTCACCCAACCAATGAGAAGAGGACAAGGAGGGGAGGATGACATCATGAGGATGACCTAAGCATGACATGGGAAGGAAGGACATGTGGTTGAATTAGAACCACACAAAGTTCAAGGCTAAAAAGGTAATTAACTAAAACAAAAACAAAACCAAATCAACCAAGCCAAACAAATCATTTTCATCAAAACACAAAATCATTTCTCTCATTCCACTAAGAACTTGCTCTCGGCTTTTTACTATTCCAAAGAGAAAGAAATTCCAAACTCAAGATCAAGGCTTCCTAAATTGGTAAGATAATTCCCTAGTCATCCTTATGCATAGTTATGGCTATATTATGAGTTTAAGCCTTCAATTCTTTCTCAATCTTCTTCAAGAAATCAATGAAGAAGACAATGAATAGTGATTTCAAAGTTTTTAACTTGATTTTTTCTTGTTTTCCTTTAAGATCCAAGCATCCCTAAGACTTCTCAAGGCTTCCTAGCTACTCCCACCACTTCAAGGAAGATATACCATCTCCAAACCCTAGCTTTAATTTGTATATTAGGTCGATTATGGTTGTGAGGGTAAAGGGTAGCTTGAAACTTGTTTGTTTAAGAGTTTGGGTTGGAATGGTGGTGATTGATTTGTTGAAATCTTAAGATTTGGTTAAAGAATGTAGTATAGTTTAAATTCAAGTTTTAGGAGTAAGTAAATGGATTATAATGAGTTGGTTTGGGGTTGTTGTAATGTATTTTGGATGGAGGTTTGATTGGGTTGTGAATTGGGATTGAATTGTGATGGTTTTGGAATGGTTTAGATTTGGGAAATCGCGTAAACATAGCCGTCGTAATGTCCAATTTACTTTAGACTACTTTTGTTCATAACATTAGGACCCGATAAACCCTGCTAGATGTTGACCATTGCCATGTTTAGATAGCTCATGTTACGAGCTTCATTTTGATATGTAGTTCGTTCGATTCCGATGCACGGTTTAGGAGAAACGACCGTTTCAAGTAACGGCGTTTCACGAATGAAACTTTTCCCCTCGCCTTACTTTGAAACATAGGTTAAAGACCAAAAAGGGTTAATTAATGTATGAAACAATTATGGTAAGTGTGTTAGGCAGTTGGTAAGACACTCGCGAAGGAATCGCCTTAAAACTCGTAATGGTTAAATTATTAAAAATGGTGGAGCCGAGAGTACTCGAGTGACTTAAGAGAATCAGTAAGCGCAAAGCGAGCGTTAGAGTCTAAGTTGGTTAATGTATAGATTTACAAGTGACTTTGGTTAAATTCCAACTTACTTGTTGTTTATAGGTTACCAGACTCGTCCCGAGCCATTGTAACCCCCAGTCGCTCAGGCAAGTTTTCTACCCGTTATACTGTTGTTGTGATGTATATATGTATATGCATTATCTTGCGATAGATGCATGTTGGTTAATTAGCAAATGTTGCGATATATTGAAGCATGCTGATATGGTATATATATGCATGTCTGTTTTGTATTTTTGCCATATATCTGTTGGTTCAGTTGATAATACCTATGCTAGAGAATAGCGGTAATTTGCATATACCCTTAGTATAGGGACCCAAAGGTGAAAACATTTTCTAAAACCGGGAGTCGAGGATCCCGAGTAGATTTTATATATATATATATATATATATATATATTTATATATATATGGTTATAGTTTTCCAAACTATTAATCGAATAAGGTTTATTCGATAACTTTATTTTATTTAATGAATATTATTTGAATATTCATCCGAGGACTTATGACTCCTTTATTTTATTATTGAATATTATTTCGAATATTCATTCGAGGGCTTATGACTCAGTTTATATTATTTAATGATTATTAATTGGATAGTCATTTGAGGATGTATTGACTTCTTTATTTTATTTAATGAATATTATTTATAATATTCATTCGAGGTATTATGACTCCGCTTATTATTTAATAATATTCTTTATTTTATTAAAGAATAATGTTTCGATAATCAAACTTATTTTCGATTATTCAAATAAAGATAGTACTTTCATATAAGTATATCTTTGGTTATTTAATATCCATTTCAAGTATAAGTTTTAAAACTTCTACTTCGATTATTTTTATAAGATTATTCTCTATGGGAATATTATTTAAATAATAATATTCAGATATTTTCTAAATATATTGGGACTAATTTACTTCATTAAATCAGCATTACTCCAAACACTCTTTAAAGTGTTTTCGAGTCTTCAAAATGATTTTTAAAAGTTAGAGCGGATCCCAAAACTCATTTTTATATTTAAGATCTTCCTTTCAAAGGGGATTTAAATACTCGCTCAAAACCTGGGGGATCCAGCTCTGTGGTGCATTTTACATTCGCAACGTGGTTGTTGTTTTGAGAAAACAAATGAATTGATTACTTACCCAACGTTCGGGAAGTAAGCCCATCTAATTGAGTCGGCATAAGCGACAGGCCGGGGTACGGTCTATCAAAGTGTAAGTGGCTGGGTGGCAGTCCATCAACGCGTAAGAGGCCGGGTGGCGGTCCAGCACAAGGTCCTTATGTGGCCAGGGTGATGACCGGTGGGGGATTCATCCATCTACTAGTAGAAAAGGTTACTTATTGGTATCTTTGCCTGATCAGCAAGATATCGGGTTTATGCCAAAATTCTTTTCCTTTCCAAAAATTCATTGGATGTTACAAACTATGTTCATACTTTACATAACAGAGGTTCCAGGAAATGTTTAAGAGATATATATGTGGATATATATCGGGACTAAATAAAGTATCTCGTAACTTTATTTCATTCAATAATATTTCAAAGATTTAATCTATTCAAGTCTTAACTTGTGGTCTCATCTATGGGATGACCTTTTTTTTTAAACCTATAATACTTTGAACAGTGGTAGTTCAAGTAGCCTTATAAATGATATAAGTATAGTGAAGTATTTGGTAACTTCATCTTCCTTTAAGCTTATATCCAGTAAGTAATTATCTTACTTTTGATAAAGGTTTTCAGTAAGTTATCTATTAGATACTTGCATTATTGATTACACTATATATTATCTTGCGAGCTGTAAGGCTCACTCTTGCTTTATTTCTTCATCACACAACAACAGTTAGGAAGGATGGCCAGACTCCAGCAGACCCAGCGCAAGAGCGTGGGAAGCGCCCCGCGCCTTCCCGTTGAGATCATAGCTGCTATAGCTGCAGAGGTAGATCTATCTGTAGATCGGACCATCTACTTTTGAGAATAAATTATGTATAATTATAACTTGTGGCAGATAATGGCAATTAATTGTAAACTTATTAAGTAATCATTTTGGGTTGTAATAACTTTTAAATTGTGGATTCAAAGACTTGTACTTATTTCAATTTCATCTCTGAGACTATAACGGGTTGTGGTGTGTGTTAGTGTGGGGTCACAGCATAAGGTTAATTATTATTAATTAAGTGAAGTGATATTGTGGAAAGAAAGACCGTGACGACCCGGATCCCCGACCCCGGATCTGGGGGTGTTACAATCTTGACAACTGGTGCCATTGTAGAAAGTGGAAATTGTAGAGATAGAGATGATAATTGCTTTTGAGAAAGAGAGAATTTAGAGCAGATGATTTGAGAATGATAAAAGAAAAGCAATGAAAATGAATTATGCTTTTATACTATCTCAAAAATAACTGTCAAAAGTAATAAAGTAAAATAAAGTAACCAATAAGAATTGCCCTAAATAGCCATTTAAAAATAAACTGTAAAAATTCCTTCAATTATCCGTCGTGTTATACTTATAAACTGTAAGTATACTCGATGGATAATGTTCAAGTAATTAACGGCTAGGATTCAGATAATTCGACGGATGAGAATAAATAGTTATCCGTCGAGTCATGAAATATTCCAGAAAAATAATTGATTTTATTAACAAAACGTATACCGACGGATGATCAAACTCGATGGATAATGATCATCCGTCGAGATGTAAATTTTGACTTAGCCAAAATTTCATCCAAGACTGTAAAACCAATTAAATTTCTGGCTGCAATACAACTTGCAAATTATCTGAAAAGATTTAAGAATAATTTAGCATACCTAACTCACTTACCAACCTTAAAAAGGTGGATTCATCCAGTGGCTTGGTAAATATATCTGCAAGCTGCTTTTCACTTGGAACAAAATATAGTTCCACAGTACCATTCATTACATGTTCCATTATGAAGTGGTACTTGATGTCTATGTGCTTTGTCCTTGAATGTTGTATTGGATTTTCAGTGATGACAATTGCACTTGTGTTATCACAAAAAATGGGAATCCTTTCAACTTGCAAACCATAGTCTAGTAATTGGTTTTTCATCCACAAAATCTGTGCACAGCAACTGCCAGCAGCAATATATTCAGCTTCATCTGTAGAAGTAGAAACTGAATTTTGCTTTTTACTGAACCAGGACACAAGCTTGTTTCCTAGAAATTGACAGGTTCCTGTTGTACTTTTTCTATCAATTCTACAACCTGCATAATCTGCATCTAAATAACCAGTTAGATCAAAACCAGAATCTCTAGGATACCAAATGCCAAGTTTTGGTGTTCCCTTGAGATATCTGAAAATTCTCTTAATAGCTACTAAGTGAGATTCTCTAGGATCAGCCTAAAATCTAGCACACAAACATGTAGCAAACATTATATCTGGCCTACTAGCTGTCAAGTACAGAAGTTAGCCAACCATGCCCCTATAAATTGAAATATCCATAAACTTTTCAGTAGTGTTTAATGCAAGCTTAGTTGTAGTGGCCGTGTGAGTTTTTGCAGATGTGCAATCCATTAGATCAAACTTCTTCAAAAGATCATAAATGTATTTGGTTTGACTAATAAATATTCCATCACTAGCTTGTTTAACTTGCAAACCAAGAAAGTAAGTTAGTTCTCCCACCAAACTCATTTCATACTTACTTTGCATCAATTTAGCAAACTTTTTGCAAAGTTTTTTATCTGTAGAGCCATTAACATTTCTAAAGAAAAGATTTTATCTACAGTACCTCTAGTGAAGTGATTCTTTAAGAGAAACTTTGACAAAGTGTCATACCCGGCTCTAGGAGCTTGCTTCAGTCCATAAAGTGCTTTCAAAAGATAGTAAACATATTCTGGAAAATTTGGATCTTCAAAACCAGGAGGCTGACTAACATAGACTTCCTTCTCCAAATCTCCATTCATAAAGGCACTTTTGATATCCATTTGATAGACTTTGAAATTGGCATGGGCTGCATAGGCTAAGAAGATTCTGATGCCTTCAAGTCTTGCAACAGGAGCAAATGTTTCATCAAAATCTATTCCTTCTTGTTTACAATAGCCCTTAGCAACCAATCTAGCTTTGTTCCTGACTACTATGCCATTTTCATCCATCTTGTTTCTGAATACCCATTTGGTGTCTATTGGATTCTTTCCTTTAGGCTTGGGCACCAGCTTCCATACCTTATTCCTCTCAAATTGGTTTAGCTCCTCCTGCATAGCTAAAATCCAATCAGGATCCAACAAAGGTTCTTCTACCTTTTTTGGTTCTTCCTTATAAAGAAAGCTGTTGTATAGACATTCTTCTTGAGTTGCTCTCCTTGTTTGAACTCTAGAAGATATATCACCAATGATGAGCTCAAAGAGGTGATCCTTTGTCCATTTCCTTTGTTGGGGTAGATTAGCTCTAGATGAAGAGGCCTCATTGTTGTCTTGATGTGTGATTGAGTTTTGATTGTTAGAAACTCCCCCTGAGTTAATGGATCTTTGATTTGAGAAAGGGGAACTTTCTGTAAGTGATCTATTCTGACTTCCAGCTTCTTTTGATGACCCGACAGATGGTGAATTTTGAGTACCGACGGATGAAGCTGGTTGTCTCCCGACGGATAAAGCAGATTGTCTCCCGACGGATGAAGCATTATGCAACTCGATAGATGTTGAATTTTATGCTTCATTGTGAGTGGATTTTTCTGCATTATCCTTTGATACTGTTTCTTGATCACTTTCATCATCACTGTCATCACTAACCATCTCCACATTGTCAAATTTGAGGCTCTCATGGTAATCTCCATTTTGCAGTCCTTCAATCTTTTTATCATCAAACACAACATGTATTGATTGCATAATAATGTTGGTTCTTAGATTGTAGACTCTATATGCTTTACTAACAGCATATCCAACAAAAATTCCTTCATCTGCTTTAGCATCAAACTTCCCATTCTGATAAGTTTGATTTCTCAAGATATAACATTTGCAGCCAAAGACATGAAGAAAATTTAGAGTTGGCTTCTTGTTCTTGAACAATTGATAGGGAGTCATGCATTTTGCTTGATTAACCAGAGAAATATTCAGAGTGTAGCATGCAGTATTTACAGCTTCAGCCCAGAAATATGTTGGTAATTTAGATTCTTCTAGCATTATCCTTGCAGCTTCAATAAGTGGTATGTTCTTCCTTTCTACTACTCCATTTTATTATGGAGTTCTTGTTGCTGAAAACTCATGCAAAATCCCATTTTCTTCACAAAATGCTCTCATGACAGAATTCTTGAACTCAATTCCATTGTCACTCCTGATTCTTCTAAATTTGAAATCAGGATGATTATTGACTTGCCTTATGTGATTGATGATGATTTCACTAGCCTCATCTTTAGACTTTAGGAAATATGTCCAAGAGAACTTTAAGAAATCATCTACAATTACTAGGCAAAATCTTTTCCTTGAGATGGACAACACATTGACTGGTCCAAACAAATCCATGTGTAGCAGTTGCAAAGGTTCTTCGATTGTTGAATCAAGCTTCTTTCTGAATGATGCTTTAATTTTCTTTCCCTTCTGGTAAGCATCACACAATCCATCCTTAGAAAACTCCACTTGAGGAATGCCTCTAACCAGTTCTTTTTTTACAAGTTCATTCATGGTCTTGAAGTTTAGACGGGATAGCTTCTTATGCCATAACCAACTTTCATCCTGACTTGCTTTGCTGAGAAGACAAGTAACAGATTCTACATTTGATGAGTTGAAGTCAGCAAGGTACACATTCCCTTTTCTCACACCAGTGAGAACCACTTTGTTGCTTCTCTTGTTTGTCACAACACAGGGTTCTGAGTTGAAGGTTACTAAATTGCCTTTATCACAAAGCTGGATGATACTCAACAAATTGTGTTTGAGACCATCCACTAAGGCAACCTCTTCAATGATGACATTGACTTTTGAAATCAAGCCATATCCCACAGTATAACCCTTGCTGTCATCTCCAAAAGTAATACTTGGGTCAGCTCTCTCCTTGAACTCTGTGAGCAGGGTAGAATCACCAATCATGTATCTTGAACAATCACTATCCAAGTACCATAGATTCTTTATGTTTCCCTGCACACATTAAAATCAAATCAAGTTGATTTTGGTACCCAAGTTTCCTTGGGTCCTGCCTTGTTAGCTTTATTTTTCTGTTTCTTAGGCTTTATCTCATTTGACTTGGGGATATCAGATTCATCCTTAGTCATTTGAGTTGAACCTTTGAAACTATTCATTACAACAGAATTATCATGCATATTTTGATTAACAAGAAATGGCATGCTATTAGTAAACATGTTATTCCATTAAGGCATGCTAAATGGCATTTGTGGCATACTGAATGCAGCATAATAAGGATTAGGTACAAATGGCATATTAGCAAACTTTGCATTCATATTCTGTGTAGACCTAGCATTCATAGGCATAAAAGGCATGGCATTTATGTTGGGAAAATGAGGTGGCACAGATATGGAAGTAGGCATGGCAGTTTTGTAATTAACAGACAAATGATTTACACTACCACACTTGACACAGATTTTTCTAGGAGCATATTTATCAGGTGTGTAGTTGTTATGCTTGTTAATTCCTACTTTACCATTTCTATTATTTTTCTTTTTAGCCTCTGTTTTAACCTCAATCTTTTCCAGTCTGTCACTCAATTGCTTGACAATCATATGACCAACATTAGCCTTTTTCTCCTTCTTCACTTGACTGGATTCTCCTGGAACAAAATTCTTGGAAACTGATCCATATTTCTCATTTAACTTGGCAAGTTTGGCTTTACTCACAGGTTTGCTCACAGTCGACGGATGAGGATTTATATTACTCGACAGATAACCCTTTTTGTTATCCGACGGATGACCCTCATCATCCGTCGAGTCTACATCTGTCAGCAATCCTTCAACCAAATTGGATTCTAGCTTCTCCTTATTCTTCTTCCAGGCTACATCACAAAAGGACTCAATACCTTGAACTTTGGTGATTTGAGCATGCACATCTCTAGATATTTTCCATGCCTTAATCACCTCCTGTTCTCGTTCAAGCTGCTTCTTCAAGATCTCTTCTTTCTTCAAGGACTCAGTTAATTCATCCTTAGCAATTTTACACTCAATTCTCAATTTTTCAAATTCAATGAACTGAGACTCTAGCACATTATTCCTCTCACTTAAAAACAAATTGTTTTCTTTGATTTTAGCATTTTCCTTAGTAAGGGACTTAAGTGTAACACGCAAGTGATATAATTCTGTAGACATGTCATTTATTGCATCATTACACTCAGCTTTAGATAAATGTGCTAGGTTAGTGGTGATTACCTGATTACTTGAAGAACTTGTCTCTGTTTCATCAGACTTGCCCATTAGGACTAGATTGACATAGCTGATATCTTCATCCTCATCTAGACCATCTGCTGCCCAGTCATTTTCTTGTGTAATGAAAGCCCTTTCCTTTTGTTTGAGCAACTCAAAGTATTTCTGTTTATAATCCACAGGCTCAAACTTCTTTTTGCTGGAATCTGACTTTCTACACTCACTGGCAAAGTGCCCTGCTAAGCCACATTTGAAATATTTGAATTTTGATTTGTCCATCATGTTTCTATTTGGTTTAGCTGCTCCAAAGTTCTTCTTGAACTTGAGCTTGGCAAATCTTCTGGAAAGAAATGCTAGATGTTCATCAATATCTTCCATGTCATCTTGGCTCAAAGAATCTTCATTTTCTGCTACCAGCCCCTTGCCCTTGTTTTCACAGACCTTTGAAGTTGATTCAACAGCTTCCATCTTCATATCCTTCTCTTTCTCTAACTCATCAACTAGTGCAATGGATCCTCCTTTCTTCTTTCCTCTCTCCATCCTCTCATCTTGCTCTATTTCAAGCTCATAAGTTTTCAGGATGCCATACAGTCTCTCCAAAGTAAACTCCTTGTAATCTTGAGAGTTTCTCAATGAGACTGTCATAGGTTTCCATTCCTTTGGAAGAGATCTAAGGAACTTAAGATTGGAGTCTTTTGTCTGATAGACCCTTCCATGCAACTTCAGAGCATTTAGTAGTTTTTGAAACCTATTAAAGATGTCAGTGAGAGACTCACTTTCTTCACTATGAAAATACTCATATTGCTGAATGAGTGGCTGCATCTTCTTTTCCCTTACTTGCTCAGTGCCATCACAGATAATTTGTATAGTATCCCAAACTTCTTTGGCAGTTTTGCAATTGATAATGTTGTCAAACATGTCACCCTCAACTCCATTGAACAGGATATTCATGGCCTCCTTATCTTTCCTGACTTGTTCAATATCAGGATCATACCATTCATGCCTTGGATTGGGAACAGATGGCTCGTTTCCAGTTGCAGCTCTCATTGGCACATGAGGACCTCTCTCTATGTAATCCACATAGGCCTCATCTTGAGAAAGTAAATGGAGATGCATTTTTACCTTCCAACGATGGTAATTATCTTTATCCAGAAAAGGAATCTTCACTCCAACATCCTTCTTCTTCATCTTGTTGTTTTGTTGTGATCTTTAAACTCTTTTTTCTTCAAGAGCTTGCTTTGATACCAATTGTTAGTCCCTAACAATGCAACAAAAATTATAGAAGGGGGGTTGAATGGAATTCTTGAACATTTTTCATAAATTATAAAATGTTCTATCTTAATAATATATAAGTGTTTGATTTGCAAAGTGCGGAGTAAGAAGTTAGTAAAATCATAACACAAGTAATTAAAAACACAAGTCTTTAAAAACTTTCTGGTGGATTTGAATGTATCTACCAGAGATATATATTATATCGAGAGAACTCTGTGTAGCAAGATTAGCTAACAGCTGCTTTACAAATATGAACAACTAAGTTTACAGAGAAATGCTAAGGATGCAGCTTACAATTGTTTCTCTGAGATAATGTTCTTGCTTAGTTTTCGTTGCTGTTCTATTTGCTATTTCTTGGTTTATATATCACCAAGATTACAAAGTAATAATACAAGATAATAAAACAAAACCTATCAAGTCTAATACTATGCTGCTTCATTACTCTATTCCAGCATTTTTGAATATCTTCATAATAGCATGGAAATGACAATGCTTCTTTGTTCTCTAAAACCCAGTTGAATAGGCTTCCACATTCATTTTGCATACACTCGATGCATGTTACTGTGTTGTCACTGTCAACGGATCTTTGAATTGATTATCCGTCGGGTACATGATCATCCGTCGGGTTGCCTTGTTGATCATCCGTTGAGTGGCATTATTGTTTATCCGTCGGGTAGCTATCTGGCACTTGACTTCATTTCATTTATGCAGAATTACAAGACATAATTTATGAAAGAGATATGTCCTAAGTCCAAGATATCTGGATCTATCATGTACGCGATGTTGTGTACAAGGCCTGATGTTGCTTATTCAATTAGTGTGACGAGAATATATCAGTCCAATCCAGGTGAAGACCACTGGAAAGCAGTGAAAAACATCCTTAAGTACTTATGAAGGACTCAGGACATTTTTCTTGTTTTTGGTGGTGAATCTGAGTTGAAAATAGAGGGTTATACTGACTCTAGTTTTCAATCAGAAAGTGATAGCAAATCCATGTCAGGGTACGTGTTTACTCTGAATGGTGGTGCAATTCAGATTGTTGAAAGAGGAGATGTCAACGTCGAGAGAGTTGACACACATAACAATGTAGCAGACCCACTCACAAAGCCACTTTCTCAGAGTCACTTTGATCATCATAAAGACAAGATGGGTATTAGATATCAGAGTGATTGGCTTTAGTACAAGTGGGAGATTGAAAGAGATATGTCCTAAGTCCAATCATGTATGAGGATTTAGGAATAACTTTTATGTAATCTGTTTTGATATCATTGATATTAATAAAAGGCTTGTTTTGTTTTTATTGCGGGCTCTATCTATTTAAATGTTTAAATAAGATATACCACAGTTTAGAGTAAAGCTTTGTATGGATTGTGATGAGATCATAATAATGAGACCTAAAAGATGATAACTCTAAACTTAAATAGTTCCTGGTCGTAGGATTACGAACTGGTAATTAATAATCCGCAAAGATCGGTACATACTATGTTTGCTTCATTATGAAAGATGTATGTTCTCATAGACATTTGTGTGGTGACATTATAGCTAGTATGTAGGTGCTTATTATAGAATAAGTTCACTAAACATGACTCACACAGTTGAACAACTGATGGAGTTCACTCACGTGTCAGCAGTTGTTCACATAGTAATTACAGTACAAGTATCCTTAGACTTGAGGTCATCATAGTCATCTTATGTACACTGAACTATGCTTTGGTTTAGTTCTTAGTCTCAAGGGACAATTATAAGGGCTCTACTTGGTATAGGAATTTGTACACGAAGATAGTGTATGATCAATAAAGGATCTACCCCTTCCAGTGTAGGAATAGAATGTTCAATGTTGATCCACTTATGTTAGTTCAGGAATCTCTGGCCAGAGTGAATGAAATTAGAAAGGAGTTTTTAATTTACATTAAATAGAACTAAGCATAGTGAATGGGAAAGCAAGTGATTAAATAAGATAGGCTTGACACAAGTTCCATGCCTTGTATTTAATCGTGACATTGCAGGGTAGAAGGAATTAATTGTATGGTAACTACTCACTGAATAGGTTCTTGGTATTCTAAGCAGTGAATTCGTATTATCCGGATAGTCGCGATATGCTGAGAAGTATCCCTCACGATGTAGAATAAATATGATTAATTAATTAATCATATTTAATGAATTAGAGAATTTATATAAATAATTATAAAATAGTTTTATTATTATTTATTTCTACTACCGGCTTAATATTGAACCTACAGGGTCACACCATAAAAGAGAATGATTTAATGGTGAATGGATTAATTAATAATGGCTGATAATTATTTATTTATGAAATAAATAATTAATTGTCAAATTTAATAATTGATTAAATGAGATTTAATTGAATATAAATTAATTAAGAAAAGGTTCTTAATATTATTAATTAAGAATTTAATTTTTGGAAATTAAATCAAGAGAGAGAATTATTTCTAAAGTGTTTAGAAAAAGGATTAATAATTAAAAGGTGTTTTAATTATTAATGAGAATAATAAAGGGTTAATAATAATAATATGAGAAAATTTTTAGCTGAAAATTTTGCCTATAAATATACTATTATAAACCCTATTTTTGCCTAAACCAAAAAGATTTACAAAACCCTAATTCTCTACATCTCCTCCTCCTTCATTACATCGTTTTCTTGGTGGATACTGGTGGAGTGCTTCACACTTGAGGAGCAGCTGCTAAGGATCTCCGTTCATCATTCTTGGATCGCTATTAAAGACCTCCATCTTTCCATTAACGTAAAGCTTCTTAAGGTAAACATACTGAACTATGAATTAAATATTATTTTTTCGCATGGATCCTGGGGAGGGTTTCGGTTTTTTTTAAGATTAAATTTACATTTTCGCTGCGTTTATGTGCTAAAAACCCTTAAATGGTATCAGAGCTACTTGCGAAAAGTTTTTAATTCGTTTATGTGTTTAACTGTTTTCGATATATGAGCATGTACGTGATTCGCCATGATTTGATGTTGATATAATATGCTTATATATGTATGGTTTTGAATATATGATATTCATGTGAGTTGTATAATCATAAGATGATTATGTAATCTGTATATATACTGATATATACATGATTTATGTTTGTTCTAATTATGAGAATCATATTATATACGAATTCTGAATTGGCTGCTGCAGATGTGGTGAAATCTGGGTCTGGTGTCCGATTTATGCAAACGAATACCCTATTCCATAGGTAAACGAGCGTCTGAACAAAACTGAGAGTTAAAGCTATCAACGACTCGTCTGTAAGGCGTTTGACGTCGTTTACTGCCCGTAAACTGTGATTCTTATTTTTTCTGATTTGATTCTGATTTTTCTGATTTTTGTCATATTTTCTTTTTATGATTAGATCATGGATAATATGATATGTTAAGATCATATTATGTGTTTTAACATGATTTTATGTGTTGTATGAGCATGGTGGATGGTTATGGCCTTTCGACCTTAGTGTAATGGTTTTGGTTTTAAATACGACTTGCATGTCGTCAATCTTTGTAATCATAAATCTTGAATATAACTCGAGTTATTCTTGTAAGTTCATTAGATTAGTTTTACTTTCAATCATGTAATGTAATTGAAGACTCAAGAAGGCTATCCAATGGAGGTGATACAAAGAAGAAGACGAGGCATACAAGAAGTCTAAACAAAGAAGAAGACTTATGTAATAAGTAGTTATATTTATTTCCATCACCATATTAGATTGACCTTGATCTTTATCATGAGCTTGATAAAGATCACATAAGATGGGGCCATAACCAAACACATTTACTTTATTGCACTTTACATTTACTTGTTTATTTAATTTTATATATGAGATATATACCTATGTTTACCATGCGATGATAGATTTAGGTGAACTTAAATCAATATAAGGCGTGCTCTAAAAAATCTAGTATAGTGAAATTGTTTCATGACCTTAATATAAATATTATGAATACGATCATGAGATTCTTGTGTTTATGAAACACGTAATTGAATATGAATTTTCAATATTGAGAGAAAGGATGATTCTGTCAACAACAGATTTCTATCTGTAAGAAAGGGTTATTAAGTGACGCCTCTTGACAATGCTCCACCCGATCTGGGAATCATCTGATTATCGATTATTGATTTGAAATATTTAATTTAAAAGGAAGAATCTCTTTATAATATGATTATGATTGTAACGTAATATAATCCCTCTAAAATTAAATAATATTAAATAGTAATTGGCCAATGACACAACGGGCTTGTGTCGGTCAAAGCCTTCCAACATGGTAGAAAGTAGTTCTTATTTTTGAATCATTGTCGTTTCGTGCTATAGCCGAGGGCTTTGATTTCGAAATAAGAAATACTTTTCTATTACATAGAGATGTGTACATCGAATTAGAATCTAAAGGTCGGTACGTGCCACAGCCGTGCGCCGTTGGAGACTGATTCAATTGTACGAAATGTTGGGTTAGACTTGACTTAGAATATTGAGTTTGTCGTGCCACAGCCGTGACTCAATTGTTCAAGAGGCTAAAGTTATATTAGGGAATAACATAAGATGTAATTGACAAGAGTTGTCTACCTATTGAACATCAAATGACGTTTCGTGCCACAGCCGAGGTTGTGTGATAGAATGTAGGATCCCTATTCCCACTAGCATTATGAATGCTTAATTTTCACTTAGGGGGTTGAAAAAATTAGATAAACTAGTGGGAGACACTTATGAATAAAGACCCGATTCATATAGTGTTTTGAAATGAAATTGAATATTTGCTAAGTGTTGTTATGTGTTTATCATTTACAGATTTACTATATTTATCATGTCGTCTGCACTATCACTCCGAAGCATACTAGATGCTCACAAGTTGACTGGTCCTAATTTAGCTGTTTGTTTTCACTGTAACAAGTTGGGGCACTGGAAGAGGAACTGCAAGGTTTACCTTGCACAATTGAAGAAGAAGAAGGGTAGTAAGACTACCGCTTCTGATTCAGGCATGTTCATGATCGAAGTTAATATGTCACTAGGTCAAATTTCTATTCGGGTATTAGATACCGCCTGTGGTTCTCATATTTACAATTCGTTGCAAGGACTAAAGGGAAGTAGGACTCTTGAAAAAGATGAGATGATTCTACGTATGGGCAATGGAGCAAGGGTTGCGGCCATATCTATAGGATCATTTAGTTTACATATGCCTACGAGCAAGACTATTATTTTGAATAATTGTTATTACGTTCCCTCTATTGTGAGGAATATTGTTTCTATTCCTATGTTGGATGTGGATGGTTTTTCATTTATTATTAAGAATAATGAATGTTCTATCCTTAGAGATAATGTTTTTTTGGACGTGGCATTTTAAATAATGGTCTGTATGTATGTGACGTAGAGCATGATTTACTTCAGATTGAACAAACTAATAAAAGAAAATGAGATGATGAAAATATGACCTATTTATGGCACTGTAGGCTAGGTCATATTAGTGAAAATAGACTGCAGACATTGCATAAGGAAGGGTTACTTGACCCCTTTGATTTTGAATCATATTCTACATGCGAGTCTTGTCTATTGGGTAAAATGACCAAATCTCCATTTAGTGGACATGGAGAGAGGGCTGCAGATTTTCTAGGATTGGTACACACAGATGTATGTGGACCAATGTCTACGCAAGCCATGAGTGGATTTTCGTACTTCATTACTTTCATAGATGATAGATCTAGATTCGGATATGTGTATTTGATGAAACAAAAGTCTGAAGCCTTTGAAAAGTTCAAAGAATATAAACATGAAGTGGAGAAACAAACCAAACACAGTATTATAACTCTTCGATTAGATCGAGGTGGTGAATACTTGAATGGAGAGTTTCTAGATTATCTCAAAGAAAATGGTATAGTCTCCCAGTGGACTCCTCCATATACTCCACAGTTAAATGGTGTATCTGAAAGGAGAAATCGAACTTTGTTAGACATAGTTCGGTCCATGATGAGCTATGCGAATCTTCCAGTATTCCTATGGGGTTATGTATTGGAAACCTCGGCATATATACTGAATAAGGTGCCTTCCAAATCTGTTCCTCAAACACCATATGAGATATGGAAAAAAAGGAAACCGAGTCTTAAACACGTTAAGATTTGGGGATGTCCAACTTATGTCAAGAAAGTTGACCCAGATAAGCTGGAATCTCAATCCGTAAAATATAATTTTGTGGGATATCCTAAAGAGACTTTGGGGTATTACTTTTATACCGATCATCGGGTGTTTGTCTCCAGACATGCGACCTTCTTGGAAAAGGAGTTTATCCTTGAAGGAAACAGTGGGAGCAAAATTGAACTTGATGAAGTTCAAGAAGCACAAACTACTACGGATCAAGTGGAAACACCATTTCAGACTGAACAACCTTCTGTGGAATAGCCCATTCGTAGGACAGGGAGAGTGTCTCGCCAACCTGAGAAGTATTATGGCCTTATCTTTGAGAATGACAATGAGTTGTCAATCATTGATGATGACAACCCTGTGACCTATAATGAGGCTATGAGTAGTGTTGACTCAGAGAAATGGCATAGTGCCATGAAATCCGAAATGGAATCTATGTATACCAACCAAGTATGGACTCTGGTTGAGGCGCCTGAAGGTGTTAAGCCTATTGGGTGCAAGTGGGTATACAAAAGGAAGATTGGAGCAGATGGCCAGTGGAGACCTATAAGGCCAGGCTCGTGGCAAAAGGATTCAAACAAAGGCAAGAGATTGACTTTGATGAAACTTTTTCGCCTGTAGCCCTGTTAAAATCAATTCGGATTTTGCTTGCGATTGCTGCTTACTACGACTATGAGATCTGGCAAATGGACGTGAAAACGGCCTTCCTCAATGGGGAACTTGAGGAGGAAGTGTATATGACACAACCAGAGGGTTTTCTTTCCAAGGGAAATGAACACCTAGTGTGTAAGCTACTGCGAACCATATATGGTTTAAGGCAAGCTTCTCGTAGATGGAACATCCGTTTTGATGAGACAATGAAAGAGTTTGGTTTTATCAAAAACATAGATGAACCATGTGTCTACAAGAAGGTTAGTGGGAGCGAGGTAGCATTTCTTGTATTGTATGTGGATGACATACTTCTTATAGGAAATCATATACCGATGCTACAATCAGTCAAAGTATGGCTATCAAAGAACTTCACCATGAAGGACTTGGGAGAAGCATCCTACATTCTCGGCATGAAGATCTATAGAGATAGATCTAGAAGAATGATAGGTCTTACCCTAGGTACATACATCCAGAAAGTGCTTAAAAGGTTTAGCATGAAAAACTCCAAAAGAGGTCTCATACCGATGAGCCATGGAGTGTCCCTTTCCGAAAAAAATGTCTCCTAAGACACCTGAGGAAAGAAAGCGTATTGGATCTATCATGTACGCGATGTTGTGTACAAGGCCTGATGTTGCTTATTCAATTAGTGTGACAAGAAGATATCAGCCCAATCCAGGTGAAGACCACTGGAAAGCAGTGAAAAACATCCTTAAGTACTTACGAAGGACTCAGGACATTTTTCTTGTTTTTGGTGGTGAATCTGAGTTGAAAATAGAGGGTTATACTGACTCTAGTTTTCAATCAGAAAGTGATAGCAAATCCATGTCAGGGTACGTGTTTACTCTGAATGGTGGTGCAATTCAGATTGTTGAAAGAGGAGATGTCAACATCGAGAGAGTTGACACACATAACAATGTAGCAGACCCACTCACAAAGCCACTTTCTCAGAGTCACTTTGATCATCATAAATACAAGATGGGTATTAGATACCAGAGTGATTGGCTTTAGTACAAGTGGGAGATTGAAAGAGATATGTCCTAAGTCCAATCATGTATGAGGATTTAGGAATAACTTTTATGTAATCTGTTTTGATATCATTGATATTAATAAAAGGCTTGTTTTGTTTTTATTGCGGGCTCTATCTATTTAAATGTTTAAATAAGATATACCACAGTTTAGAGTAAAGCTTTTTATGGATTGTGATGAGATCATAATAATGAGACCTAAAAGATGATAACTCTAAACTTAAATAGTTCCTGGTCGTAGGATTACTAACTGGTAATTAATAATCCGCCAACATCGGTATATACTATGTTTGCTTCATTATGAAGGATGTCTGTTCTCATAGACATTTGTGTGGTGACACTATAGCTAGTATGTAGGTGCTTATTATAGAATAAGTTCACTGAACATGACTCACACAGCTGAACAACTGATGGAGTTCACTCACGTGTCAGCAGTTGTTCATATAGTAATAGTTGTACAAGTATCCTTAGACTTGAGGTCATCATAGTCATCCTGTGTACACTGAAGTATGCTTTGGTTTAGTTCTTAGTCTCAAGGGACAATTATAAGGGCTCTACTGGGTATAGGAATTTGTACACGAAGATAGTGTATGATCAATAAAGGATCTACCCCTTCCAGTGTAGGAAGAGAATGTTCAATGCTGATCCACTTATGTTAGTTCAGGAATCTCTGGCCAGAGTGAATGAAATTAGAAAGGAGTTTTTAATTTACATTAAATAGAACTAAGCATAGTGAATGGGAAAGCAAGTGATTAAATAAGATAGGCTTGACACAAGTTTCATGCCTTGTATTTAATCGTGAAATTGCAGGGTAGAAGGAATTAATTGTACGGTAACTACTCACTGAATAGGTTCTTGGTATTCTAAGCAGTGAATTCGCATTATCCGGATAGTCGCGATATGCTGAGAAGTATCCCTCACGATGTAGAATAAATATGATTAATTAATTAATCATATTTAATAAATTAGAGAATTTATATAAATAATTATAAAATAGTTTTATTATTATTTATTTCTACTACCGGCTTAATATTGAACCTACAGGGTCACACCATAAAAGAGAATGATTTAATGGTGGAGGAATTAATTAATAATGGCTGATAATTATTTATTTATGAAATAAATAATTAATTGGCAAATTTAATAATTGATTAAATGAGATTTAATTGATTATAAATTAATTAAGAAAAGGTTCTTAATATTATTAATTAAGAATTTAATTTTTGGAAATTAAATCAAGAGAGGGAATTATTTCTAAAGTGTTTAGAAAAAGGATTAATAATTAAAAGGTGTTTTAATTATTAATGAGAATAATAAAGGGTTAATAATAATAATATTTTATGGGAAAATTTTCAGCTGAAAATTTTGCCTATAAATATACTATTATAAACCCTATTTTTGCATAAACCAAAAAGATTTACAAAACCCTAATTCTCTCCATCTCCTCCTCCTTCATTACATCGTTTTCTTGGTGGATACCGGTGGAGTGCTTCACACTTGAGGAGCGGCTGCTAAGGATCTCCGTTCATCGTTCTTGGATCGCTATTAAAGACCTCCATCTTTCCATTAACGTAAAGTTTCTTAAGC
This sequence comes from Apium graveolens, assembly GCF_009905375.1. Classification (NCBI taxonomy): domain Eukaryota; kingdom Viridiplantae; phylum Streptophyta; class Magnoliopsida; order Apiales; family Apiaceae; genus Apium; species Apium graveolens. Next base: position 225,456,731 of record NC_133656.1, on the reverse strand, counting down.
TAAACATACTGAACTACGAATTAAATATTATTTTTTCGCATGGATCCTGCGGAGGGTTTCGGTTTTTTTTTAAGATTAAATTTACGTTTTCGCTGCGTATATGTGCTAAAAACCCTTCAATCTATGTACAATTAATCAACCTATTCTGCATATCTAATTAAAGTCAACATGACTTGAGTGCTACTACAGAATCTAAACAAGGTGTATGTATAAATGTGCTACAGACTCATTATTACACAAGCTACTCACTCGATGGATAATAAATCATCATCCGTCGGGACTATATTGAGTCATCCTTCGGGACTATATTCCTTATCCGTCGAGTGCTACATTTTTCACTAAGTAAAATCTAATAAGGTGTTTTGTTAATGAAATTATCAAGTTCACAACATATTCACAACAATTATGCCTGATCCGGTCTAAGGAAAGTCCAGGTATTAAGCCCAAGTAATTAATGTGACATTAATTGGGCTTTAAGGGTCCATAAACTGAGGGATTATTATTAAATTCGTAGGCCCAATATCAGCCCAAGTTATATGTGGGAAACCGAGTTCAAGTTAGAATCAGGCTCTTAAAAGAGTAATCCTCAAGTCATACAGTCCTATAGGAAAGTCAATCTTTACCTTCTGGGACTCCAAAATCTATCCAAAGTCTAAGACTTGTCCACCAAGTCTCCTAACCCTAATCTAACTCAAGGCATATTATGCCTATATAAGGGGCCTCACCCCACAAATCACAACTACGTCTTTTGACTTGATCCTTAGCATACGGCAGGGTACGCAGACATCTTGTGAAAGGCAGATTGAGTCACGAAGTACGAGAGCAGTCAAATAGAGTCTCGAAGCTCACGAACCATAGCATTAAATATACCCTAATTTCTTACCCACAACAAGTTCTATGTGCTAATTTTATTGCAGTGTATGTAGAATGCCTTTGTAATTTTTTGCCTTCGACTTAATCAGATTTTAGGATAGGTCTTTCATTACTTTAACTTAACAACATAAAATCTCTCAATTTCTATGTTGTATATAGTAATGTACTTGCTATAGCTCGGATGTTTTTAGTGTTCCCTTACATCAAGCATAATCATCGACAAGTTTATCGTTATACATTCTAGATTGATTCTTGACCATTGACATTTTTAATATTGCAGTTTTCAATTTCTCTGCTTGCCTATTATCAGTACATATCTAAGATGAGTGAGGGATATGCTGCAGAGTGCATCAGTCGGTTCACTGCTATGGATCATTTTCTACGCAAATTTTGTAAATTCTAGTTTTATTTATATAGTTTTTTTATGGATCAATGTACCGATAATTTGGTTTTGATAGTATATGCTTATGTAAGTTATTGGTTTTACTCACTAATGTGAGAATGAGAATAATGATGTTTTTTTATTAATATCGTATTCAGTTTTATTTTGGCCCAAAAGCGATTCGGTTATTGTATTGCATAAGTAGTGTAACAACTAACAACTAAATAAACATCACTTTTGTTTTTGAAAAACTGATGTTTACCATTAAATATACATCAATTTAATTATAGCAAAACTGATGTCTAACATGTAGATATACATCATTTTTGTTGTGAAAGAAGTGATGTCTATGAGCTAAATAAAAATCAGCCAAGAAGTTATAAACGATGTTATTAGCAAAAAGATATCGGTTTGTGAACGATGTCTAGAACACTGTCATCAACATCGGTTGCAAAATAACATAGACATAGGTCAGAAATCGATGTCTATTAACTTTTTCCTTGTAGTGATTCTGCTTGTTAAATGTAAGTAATATGTAAGATCTTCTATAAAATAGTGACGTTCGTAGAATATCATTTGAAAAATAAAATATTTTATATTATTTTAAGCTATATTTTACTTGTAAAACAGATATATAAACTTCAAGGACTCCAATGAAACAATGACTCCATAATATATATATATAAACATATATATATATATATATTAAAAACATTGAATTAATATAATATAAAAATTTATTATACATTTTTTTACGATTACATAAATAAATGCTTATATATACTCATATGTATATATGTACACATATGTATATATGTGTATTTATAAATATATTAAGATTATAAAGTTTTCCTTCAAATGTAACAATCATTCATTAAAATATAATATAAGAAAAAATATATTTTTTATATTATTTTATAGATAAAGTCTGAATTTCAAAATTAAGATGAAATATTATTAGTAAAAAATTATTTTCTATAATGTATATATAAATGTGATTGAGAGGGGGTCAAGTTACACTCAACAAAGTTCATTTCTCATTTGTAACTCCGTCGCGCTAGATCTCGCACAATAATTACAGAATCAATTTCCGTTTTTGATCAGGTTTGTTTCAGCTTGTCTAAATTTTTGAGATCTATGTGACTAGAATTGTTATTTATAAACTTGGTATTTATGTTTTATTCTACCCTGTTGTGTTGGATTTTTCATATTAGGCAATGAAATTTGTATATTCTTATGTTTATTAAGTTTTTTGTTAAGAGTAGATTTGTTGCGATTTTTACTTCGAAAGTTAATTATGAATCAATTTACAATGATCTTATACTGAATCTTTATTCTTTGATGTCTTGTGTTTAGTGTGATACTGCTTCAATTTAAAGTATTTTAGGGTAATTACGTAAATAAAATTTTTGTAATGAATAATCAAGTGGTAAGAATATGTTTTGATATTTTCAAGTTTTTATTGATCAAAATATTCAAGATTCGATTTCGGGGAGGGCCGGGGGAAATTCCCCACACTAAGTTGAAGGACCATCAAAGCGATCTTGCCGCTCAATAATTCACATTACTATATAACGTCTTGGGTTGATGCGGCGGAAGTTATGGAATATCCGAAAAATACACATGTTAATTAAAGTATGTAAATTATTTTATAAATACAAACTTTTTATAAAAGGGATAAATAAAATTTTCATGTAAAAAAGATAGTATTGTTTGTGATTGTATAAATATAATTATTATTTTTTCATTTTATTATTACTTATATATAAGTGCAGGATAATTATTTTTACACATTTTTCATATTTTCAATGTTGCATTATGCTGTAGAACATTATTGTTATTCTCGTGCTAAAGTGTATTTTTCAAATATAATGAGTTACAAATTATATTTAATAAGAATTAATATTTGCGTAAAAGGTTTAAACCTGCTCAATTTAATTTTATTAATGACATATAAGTTCTAAATTCAACAACTCGTGTGTTTTAAAAAAATACAATATCTAACATCAATTTAAGACTTAAACATGATTTAAGACTTAAACATGAGATGACAGACAAAAAAATAATTCCATGCAAATAGGGTTGTCAAACGGATAATTCAGATACAGATATACCTAAATCCGTATCCGCATCCGCAATCATCGGATTCGAATACAGATATTATCTGCTTTATTTCAGACACAGATAATATCCGCTTTTTTCGGATACGAATGCGGATATTTCGGACGAATATCGGATTTTTTGAATTTTTTTTGTTACCCCTACCGTTTTGACGATGATTATAGAACATTTTCTACGATTAAATACAAATAATATATTTATATATGTATAAAGTATGTGTACAATTATATAAAATTTGTATAAACGTATTATTTAATACATTTACACACACTATAAACTAAAAAAAAATATAAATTATACATAATTATATATTTATATAATTTAAATATCATATATGTATTTAGTTTCGGATTCGAATATCCCGAATTCGGATATGGATAATATTCGTTTTTTCTCGGATACAGATAATATCCGCTTTTTCTCAGGTACAGATGCAGATTTTTCGGACGAATATCGGTTTTTCAAATTTTTTGGACATCCCTAGATGCAAATGATTGATGACACTTGTTTTTGAAGAAAAATAGTGAGTAGTCTATAGGGTGTAAGTGTATGTATGTAACTAGAGTTGCCTATCAATAGAAATTATGAATGTGTATTATATTTCTTATTGATTCCTTTTATATTGCAGAACATTTTATCTCCCATGGCTAACAAGAGGCAAACTAAATCCATTATAGCCGGAAGTACAAGAGTGTTAAGGCCACAAAAGCCTACTGATGGACATGTACCGTCAAAGACAAAAGTAATTGCTGAGAATGAGGGGACAACTGCAAGCCCAGAAAAAATAATTGAAGCAATAAACAATAAAGAACAAAATGACAAAGTGCCTCTTCCAGGTAAAAGAGTAAAACGAACGCTTGCCAAAGCCCCGCAGGTAGCAGTTACCAGAAAGAACCCAGTGCGCACGTGCCGCATGGGAGAAGCTAAAACCAAGTAAGTTTTGTCTTGCTTAATTTTGTTACACTGTATTTTTTGGCATGGAGGATTATTTCGATACATCCGTGTACTTAAGTAAGATCTACCTCTATAGCGGATGGTATTTGCACAACAACCTCAGGCTTCACCTGTAAATGAAAATATCTCATTGTATATTAGGTTTGCTAATCTCTAGTTGGTTGGAAGAAAAATATTTCAATTAATATTAAAAAATGGAAATATATTTTATGGCATATTGCTGTCTGATTTCTATCTGTTTTCAGATATCCAACTAGTTTCACTAAAAACATAGATTCAATATAATTAAATTTGTTAGCTGCCGGAGTTACTAAAGTGTGTACTATTATGATGTTTTTTTTGGCAGATAACCATATAAAGTAGCAAATTTGATCATATTTGGGGAAGATATGTGGACATTATGGCAGCTGCTAGAGGACCAACTTGTGATCATTCTATTTTATGGTTATCATCTATGAATTAAACATTTTTTAATTGTTGTGATGAATCTATGTCAGTGTTTGGAGATTATGATAGAGCTGGTTTATGTTCTATTTTTTAAAAATGCAGGTTTTGTATGAATATTTTCAGGTCCTTACAATTTGAAGTGACATTGTACTTGAATTGCAAACTTGTATATCTTTACATTTCATGAAACCTGCCATGGATATATTTTCATAAAACTGATACATCATTTCCCAGTCTGTAATTCCATTCTTACTACTTACATGCATCATGACATAGCCTTATACTGTTAACTACTATATAAAATCCATAGGTTTTCAACTCGAGTAAATTCGGGGAGAATTGATCCTCCAACATGGTAACAAGCCTTGTTTAGGAGCTATACAGGGTCAAGACCTCCAACCCTGTGATAGTATTCTCCCAATTTAATGTTCACACAATTATTAATATTTTCTTGCTGAATCTCTACTACCCCGTATTAATTTTGCACCCCTTTATAAGTTTTTCATGGTCATTGACTCTTACCAATGGTGGAATTTCCAAAGATTGCGAGTTTTATGTATGGGGATGAAACTTGAGATTTAGGAAAAATTGCTCTCTCTGTTTACCATGCATCTACTATATATATTACAACAATAGGGGGTTTGATGAGTAATTTAATTAATATGATGATTATACCCCTACATTAATATACATTAATGTGTATATAACATTTATTTCAATCTCATTCATTTATTAAAATTTATTAATTGTTCTCTAATTAATATGTGCATACATATATTAATACATACATACATTAATATATATATACCCACATACATGCATATATATATATATCACTCTCATTCATTTTTAAAAATTACTAATTATTTTCTAATTAATATGTGCATACATACATTAATACATACATATAATAAATATATACACATATATATAATACATACATGCATGCATATATCCATACATATAATAAATGTAAACACATATAAAATTTAATACAGTACATGAATATATACACACATACATACTCGTATACTCTTTTTTTTGTCATCAATCTAACCTCGTCCTCAAACATAATGAAATAGAGAAATATTATATTATAGTCAATGAAATAAAAATAAAATAAGATATTTATACAAATATGTACAATTTATACTTCACTATTAATCATTCTATGACATATATCGTATACTCCCACCGTCTCATAGATTGTTAACATCGTTGTTAAGTATAGAGATTAAAAAAATAAATTACAGTACTAACGTCAATTGTCTATATTGTATGACTCATCAATCACATTTCTAACACATACACACATTAAATAATTAATAAACAAATAATTAATTATTTTATTTTAGAGTGATTAATATACACCAGGCACAAATAATCACTTATATTTATTTTACTTTCTAAGAATTAACACATTATAAATATCATTTAATGAAGTGGCAAAAAATGTATACTAACATAATTTATTACTTCCTGCCAATGCAACATTGCAAACATACATCAATCACTCGTGCTCATATGCATAAACAAATAAATTATTTATACATTAGGTAACAACATAAATATTTTATCAACAATTGCAGCGAAAATAATATCAATTAAAACACTACACCATAAATGACCTATAGCAACATCATGGAAATGTTACAACAGGCCCAAAAAAGTGTTACCACAGCCAGAAAAAGGCCTAAGGTAACATAAAAATTAAGTTGCTTTTTTGGAGTTACCTTTGGCCCCTAAGATAACATTACGTTTACCCTGGTGTAACATTGACATTTGTGTTACAATAGCAGTCAAAGGTAACATCAATTTGTGTCTATAGTATCACATTATGTATGTTACCTTTGCACTTAGATTTTCCAAAAAAAAATGGGACCCACCAGTGGGGCCCACAGTGGTAGCATCAAATTTGTACCAGGGGTAACACTTTGAACAAGCTACTCTAACACTTTATGAAGCTACTGTAATAATTTACCAGGAAGAAAAATGAAAAACTAATATCAGAAAGTGTGAAATCGACTGCAAAATTTGAAAATATATTACATTAATCTAATACATTCCAAATTTCATAATCTCAACTACATTCATAACCAGTCTACAATCTACAGAAATCACAGTAAATTTAACCAATACAACCAACTAATCTACATCCCAAAACTTGATCCACTTCCTGCTAGGACTAGCAGCCGAAAACTTGACACGTATGCATTCATCAACAAATATATAGTTGTTAAAGCTGAAATGAGAAAAAAACAAAGGTTAGGCCATACAATACCCTATATATATACCCCATACAAAATTATTGTACTTCTATATTCTATAACTACTATTTTACAAACCTGATGCATATATACATACAACATTGGCTGCAAACTCAATGATGCCAATATATCTCCCCATCTAGCTAGCACTTTTCGCTGCATCAACATGATCATGGGGTATCTCTATTTGTTTTCTTTAACTTTTCTAACACTAGCAGGATAAATTTCTTATGAACATAAAGTACTAGAAAGTTGAATATGAAGTACTAACAAGCTGTTTCCGGTTTGGAGAATAACCTCAGGAGCCATCCAGTATGGGGTACCCTTCATTGATTTGGCACCGGTCATCGTAGCCTATGCAGAAACACAAAATGGATTTGATATATTTGCACTTTGATACTAGGATTTTAAATAGTAAAAACAGTATACCGTATAATATAATTATAAGTGACAAGAGCATTTTCCATACCAGTTCAACAACTTTCTTAGATGCTCCAAAATCCGCAAGTTTAATGCACCCCTTATTATCAAAAAGGATATTTTCCCCCTACATATAGCATATGACTTAAGAATAAGATAAAGGAGCAGTCAAAGAAAAGCTTCTTTGCTTCCCCAGTTACAAATTTCCGAAAAACAATAAAGTACCTTGATGTCTCTGTGCATTATACCATTTTTGTGAAGGTATTCCAGTCCTGGTAACAGCTGTTTTGTATACATTTTCAGAACCTGCTCGGCACATAAGTATAATAACCCTGTATAAGCTTCTACCGCAAAGATGTAGGTGAACTAAATTAAATCAGGATAAATAGGAAACATTATTGGTAGCTCTTGTTTTAAATCATTATAGTTGTTTCCAGCTTAGCAATGGCCAATATATACATCCTTATGCTCTAAAAGTTCACTTATTTTGTTCATTACCAAAATAATTAGTTTCAAAACATATGTAATAAGTTTCATTCACTTACAGACTCGGGAAAAGACCCAAACTTCTCGAGGAGCGACGGGAATGATCCTCCTGGAACAAACTCTAACAAAATATTAAGTGAATCATCCTCTTTAGTAGTTCCAAGATATCTCTGGAAAGAAATGGAAAAACAAAAAAAAAGTTATCAGATACGTGAACACATATCCACATAATTCCAAATTTACTGTACTCACAACAATGTTTGGATGAGAGAGATTCTTTAACAACTTCACTTCCTCCTCAAGTTCCCGAACATGAGCCTATATAAGCATGTTCATCGAACAGTGAGTTACATTAGTATCATGCTATTACTATTAGAATATTATTACGGTGGGAAATTGAAGAGAATCATCAGAGACATTTACCCTGCAGAATCTTAAAGCATACCTACTACTGTTTATGTTTCAGATTCACTAGTCATCTGCTACACAGATATCTATGCTTGGCTGATGAACTATACATACAACAGTTCTCCGTGATGTTGGCTCTACTGCAATGGTAAGCCTCTTTCTTTGTTCAGTTGATAGATCATTTACTCCTAGGAGTCCAACTATCGCATTTCGCAGCACATCCAACTCAGCTAACTCCATCACTTCCTCAACAAACATCTAAAAAGCGAGAAAATGTTAATATATCAACCTCGTCTGATTTGGTTAGACAAATCCAAATTCTTGCTCTAGTCAAATTTACTAAATCTAACAATCAAACTAAATAATTTTTTTGACAAAAAAAACTAATTAAATTCTTATAGTATAAGAACCAAGTAACAAAATAACCATTTTATGCTTACTCTACAAAGAAAATTAACTAAATTAAATGAATAACCTTATTGTAGAACGTACATCAGAAGCAGCAAAAAAGAATCTTATTCAAGCGACAAGCATCTCAATATAATTATCTCTCTCGTCTGGATCTACTCAAACATCACATATTCAAAGTCGTTAGTTCTTGTAATTGACATAAAAATACTACATAAAAACATATTAGAAAAGGAATCACGTCATACTTGCATCATATAATCACATACCTAAATATAAGAGAGGGATCGAGTACCTTAATGTAGAAGGGAAAGCTAAGCCCAAGCTCAGAAATTCAATTAGGACCTAAAATAAACCAAACTAAACCTGGAACAAACTGATAAAACCAATTAATTGGAGAAAAAATCAAAAAACAAAAACCCCCAATTCAAACATGAAAAACCTAGTCTTCTTTGAAACTCGAATCGGTTCAAGAAGCCCCCATATCCATCAATCTGCGAAAATCTAGCTCTTACTTGAATGAAATCGACTTTAGTATACCATTAAAGCAGAGAGAAACGCAGGGAACAGCGTAGAGAGTTGAGAGAGAACGAGCAAGAAAGGGAGATAAAGGGATAGAGGTATAAAATATTTTAACTTGCCCAAATTTTAACCGGCTAATCTGAAAAATTTGCCGCTTCTTCGAATTTTTTGGCCCAAATTTTTGCCCGTCTGTATAATTTACCACTTCTTTTGTATTTTAATTTTCTTTTTTTCAAATAAATTATTTATTATAAATTATAATCAAATTATTTATCATTTAAAAATAATATCACTTGCTATAATTTATAAATCCAACCAATAAAATTAATTTTATCAAATTAGTTATTTTTAAAATCAAATAATAGAATTATTTATGTTTTTTATTTCTTTAAAAGAAAAAAAATTATATATTAAAAAATATATATTATTAATTCAATATACAAAACAAAAAAAATATTAACTTATTTGATTAAAATTATATTTTTAAATTATTAGTTAAATATATTATAAAGTTAACTAATTAAGACACAAATTATTAAAAAAAATGATAATATATTATTGGTTGATACCCTATGGTAACATAATTTCACACATGTTGCATGGTGTAACACTTTATGTCTATAGTAACATGTTAGAAAGGCTATGGTAACATCAAACATGTAATGTTGCAGTAGACAAAGATAAGCATAGCTAATGTAACATTAGTTTGTAACATTAATGATCAAACTATTGCGATAGGCCATATATGGCGTAGTGAAATAATCTAGAGTATGTTTATGCATAGCACAAGGTACAGAGCTATAATACAACAACATAGGGGGTTCAATGAACAAATTTAATCATAAATACTCTAATCAATATTCGTAAAAACATTCATTTCGACCATTATTACACATTCTTTATTACATATTTAATGCTTATATTTATTCTAACTCATTACTATATAACAAACTTAATTATTAATACTTTCATTAATATTTAATAAATATTCTCCAAACATTAATACTTATATAAAAAAAATTCACACGTATTCCCACAATTAACACATTATTAATATGGAAATTTATATTTAAGTCATTATTATATATTTGATAAAAAATACATATATTTAGTGCAAATATTTAATATTACGTCAATATTTATTTCATCTCATCATTCAAAAAAATATATTCATTGTTGCATATTAATACACTACAAGAAATATTGAATTAGACAATGGTTTTCCACCGTTGTCTAAAAGATAAATTTTTCGTTGTCTATCCGGGGGCGGTGTGTTTGGCACTCATACAATGGATACGCACCATTGTAACAAATACATCACACAACTGAATATAAAACCTTTGTCTCATTTTATTCACACAACGCATATGACCCTTTCTAATATTCTATAAACAACAGTTTCTTAGCCGTTGTAACAATTTAGAGGCACAATAGTTAAAAATAGTGTTATGTGAATTTACTCCTACAACAGTTTATGTATAAATTTCATCTAGTTAAACAATGGTTTTTATTAAGAAAATAATACTTTAGACAACGGTTTTTTATTTTTTGGGTATTGTGTTTCAGCTATGCTCACACCAGTTTTTGTAATGACCAAGATATTGTTAGAAGAAAATAATTTTATAAAGTAAGACATACAATGGTTTTAATAATTTTTAATGGCTTTCACACAATTGTGTACCAGATCAAACTCATTGAAAACAAATCAAATAGTATTGTTAAAATAAAACTGTGTCTTAATCCTATTGTAAAAATTACAAATAAAATTAAAATTTAATATTCAAAATTTATAAAGAAGAATTACAATTGTAGCTACAAATCTATTTTTAACACTCATTTTTCAATTAAGAAATTGAGATTTTGAGCTCCCCTCCTTTTCTCTTCCATCTTCAAACTTAACATCCTGTTACCTGCAATATTAGTTATTTGTTGGAGTTAGGACATGAATTAAATCAAATTGAATGCATCGAAAAAAGCTTAATCGAAAGTGCACAAATTTTACATTATATACAAGGTACTAGTATAAAATTAATCAATTTCAGATGTATACTAGGACAATCTAATTTTTTATCCAAGATACATGCTTATTTTTTATCCAAGATACATGTTCTTTTTTACCCAAGAACAATAACATAAAACAAATACACATCTCTCATAATTTTGAAACATCTTGGCAACTAAAATAAAAAGGGTTGTTAAAATTACATAATTTAAGGAAAATAAATAACTTAAGTTTTTTCATTACCTAAAATGACTTATAAGAGGTAGGTAGAAAAAACAAGTCAATGGATTAAAATGCTTCCAAACATGCACAACATAACATCTGTTGCAACCCATTTCGTGACTGGAAACATACTTGCAAAATTGCAAAAGCATGTATGAACAATAACTTACTAAAAAGCTGGCATGACAATAATCTTAACAAATAACTATAACTGTGATAATGAATTTACCTATATATTACCTTATATTTGCACACACATATAAAGGCATTCCCAGTCTTGCCCCATATGAAAATGATTATATCTTTGCTTGCAATTACCAAAAAAATACCATTTGGTGACCAGCAAGATGATGGTAGTTCCTTTGTGAATAATTTCCCTGCATAATCATAGACGTAAGTGTATGCCTTCAAGAAGTCTTGTCAAAAAATAATCAGAACATCAGGCTGCTAAGAAATTTTAGTATAAGGGGAAAGGCCAGTTTTGTATGATGGTGAAATAAAACTCAGGCCACTGCCAATCTTTGAAGCTGCGAATTGACAACATATATACTCAAAATACTGGGTCAGCATGCCAAAAAAAAGTGGGAATGCACATGCCTCTGTAATATTAAAAGTATATTTCACACACTAAAGATTCATTTTATTCTAAATCTGATCATTGTAATGATGGATAACAATGGTAAGTTTTTTCTGCATGCAAGATCAGTAGTGGATACAAGAAAGACTATACTTTACACCACTGGATAGTGGATACAAGTCTTTCCTGACGATTTTGCTAGTGAAGGCATTGGAATTGTTGAATTTAACCCTGGTCGGGCATTTCTCCTTCTGTGTCTGAACAACATAACCCAAGAAACTGCACAATAAAGAGTTAGAGACAGAGAGCCTAGCAAAACTATAATTGCAATTACACTACCTTTAAGTCCATTTTTATGTTGCTTCCTATTGACGTCAACCCCCAGGGGCTTAAAAGGTCTCCTTCCTTTTACTATCCAGACCGGAATATGCCTCACTATCAAAGGTTGAAGGTGCAGGTGGAGATGCAGGAAGACCTATCAGTGTATGAAGTATGACTGCATTAATCAAACAATCGTCTGTATATACTTGATACTGCAACATCAAAATAAACATTTCATACCTGGATAATATAAATACAAGACCTCGTATTTACCAAAATAATAAGGTTCGATACCCACTTCCTTTTGATAGAATTTTTGATATATTAGATAGGCTGTAGAGTTATCAAAATTTGCAAAAGGACAACAATCTTTTCTTGATTCTGGTTGTTTGCATTTGCTCCCATTATGCAAACTTGACTTTTCTTCATAAATATCCCACAAGAAATTTGTGCAGCAAGGTCCGATATAAGAGGAAATAATGCATACAATGGTAAACCATGCCGCAACCCAAATTTCATTGCCAAAACACAACCACATGGAGATCCAGAAGGCTTATTGGTGTATGGCTCTCTGCACGATAGTGACTCTGCATCTGCTATTTTTCTCCGAAATACCACATTAACAACCGTAATCAACCTAGTGGCTTGAAATATCATCTGGATGCCAAAACAAATGATTTTAGACTCTTTTAACCAAACACACAATATCACCATAATATATGCAATATCACAACATCTCTCCCAGTGAATTAGAATTAACACAAAAATAAATAAATACATAACAAAGAGAGAGAGACTAATTACGAGAGAGAGAGGGAGAGAGAAAGAAATAGAGGGGGAGTGAGGGGGAGAGAGAGAGAGATTACTCACTTCAGCAGTGAGATATTCAAGAACAGCAGACAAATACACAGGGGAACCAGATCCAACACGCTAAGCATACCTCCTATTCTTCAAAAATTTAGTCAAACCCTTATCCTTGCCAGCTCCAGTTGAACCCAAAATCAATTCCCTTCATCTACTAAATGATCTACTCAAGTGTACTCTACTTTTGATTACGAAACTTTAGTGAATAATAACATTTGAGCACCTACCCAGAGAGAGAGACTAACATCTTTGTGTTGAAAGAGACCGAGTTCGCCTAGATAAACAACGGCAAATTGCACATATTATGTACGAAGAATGAGTTGAAAAAGATGCATCGGTTCTGAAGAGAGAGAGAGAGATAGAGTGATGCATCGGTTCAGCAGCGAGAGGGAGGGGAGAGAGGCAATTTCAATTGAGATTGAAAAGTAAAGGGGGAAAGTGAAGTAGTAAAGGGGATCGAGAAATGAAGGGGGAAACCAAATTTTCATAGGGGGATAAATTATTTGACAGGGGAGAGAAAATAATAAAAGTATTTTTGTTATTGGTCAGGCATGAAAAAATATTTTTTAAAAAAAATATTTAAAAATCTAGGTAAATATTTCACATTATGGTTTGATAATTTAAATTTTTTTATAATATGAAGTTTTCATGCAAAATAAATTTGAAGTTCTTTTATATTTTTTTATGACTAAAATGGATATATCTTAATACGTGTACGGTTGGATCATCGAAGAAATCATTATAAAAATTTATCTAGTAAATCGGGAATGAGTCTCGTTGTTTGGAGTTGTACTTTTACTAGATTTTTTCTAATCTTAACATGCAAGATGAATTTGAATTTTTTTAATAATTTGTTCATATGACTAAAATTGATATATCTTAACATCCGTACGATTGGATCGTTGAAGAAATCATTTTAAAAATTTATCTAGTAAATTTGTATTTTACTTTATATTAATAGAATAATTTTTATTTTAAATAATTTCACATAATTTTTTATATAAAATTATTTGAAACAAATTTGAAAATTCTAAATTATTTTTCTACATAACAAAAGTTAATATATATTAACATTTTGCAAGATGACCCTAAAAGCATTTTTTAAGAAATTAATTAATTAATCAAGAAATAGTCTTATTTTTTATGACTAAAATTGATATATCTTAACATCCGTACAGTTGGATCTTCGAAAAAATCATTTTAGAAATTAATCTTGTAAATCGGGAACGAGTCTCGTTATTGGGAGGGGTACTTTAACCAGATTTTTCTAATCCTGACATGCAAGACGGATTTCAAATTTTTTTATAATTTTTTCTTATGAATAAAATTGATATATCTTAACATCCGTACGGTTGGATCGTCGAAAAAATCAATTTAAAAATTAATCTTGTAAATCGGGAAACAGTCTCGTTGTCGGGAGGGGTACTTTTACCGGATTTTTCTAATCCTGACATGCAAGATGGATTTCAAATTTTTTAATAATTTTTTCTAATGAATAAAATTGATATATCTTAACATCCGTATGGTTGGATCATCTAAAAAATCATTTTAAAAATTATTCTTGTAAATCGGGAACGAGTCTTCTTGTCGGGAGGGATACTTTTACCGGATTTTTCTAATCCTCACATGCAAGATGGATTTAAAATTTTTTAATAATTTTTTCTTATGACTAAAATTGATATATCTTAACATCCGTACGGTTGGATCGTCTAAAAAATTATTTTAAAAATTAATCTTGTAAATCGGGAACGAGTCTCGTTGTTGGGAGGGGTAATTTTACAGGATTATTTTAATCCTGACATGCAAGATAAATTTCAAATTTTTTAATAATTTTTTGATATAACTAAAATTGATATATTTTAACATCCGTACGGTTGGATCGTCCAAAAAATCATTTGAAAAATTTATTTCGTTAATCGGCAACGAATCTTGTTTTAGGGAGTTGTACTTTTACCTCATTTTCCTTAAAAACTCAAACAAGATAAATTTTAAAATTTTTTATTATTTTTTTACATGGTTAAAATCAATATATTTTAAAATCCGTACGGTTGGATCGTCCAAAAAATCATTTAAAAAAATATGTTGTTAATCAGCATTGAATCTTGTTTCACGGAGTTGTACCTTTACCTCATTTTTCTTATAAAGTCAAGCAAGATAAATTTTGAATTTTTTTATTATTTTTTTACATGGCTAAAATCAATATATTTTAACATCCGTACGGTTGGATCGTCCAAAAAAGCATTTTAAAAAATTATTTGGTTAATCAGCAACGAATCTTGTTTTAAGGAGTTGTACTTTTACGTCATTTTCCTTAAAAACTCAAGCAAGATAAATTTTGATTTTTTTTTTATTTTTTTACGTGACTAAAATTAATATATGTTAAGATCCGTACGGTTGGATCATCCAAAAAATCATTTGAAAAATTTATTTCGTTAATCGGCAACGAATCTTGTTTTAGGGAGTTGTACTTTTACCTCATTTTCCTTATAAAGTCAAGCAAGATAAATTTTGAAATTTTTTATTGTTTTTTTACATGGCTAAAATCAATATATGTTAACATCCGTAAGGTTGGATCGTCTAAAAAAACATTCGAAAAGATTATTTTGCTAATTATCAACCAATCTGAATTTTAGATGTTACACAACGGTTTCTGCAAAATACCGTTGTGTGATAAATTCTCACAATCGACGGTTGTCATTCTTCCAACTAAGCAATCCAAGTAAAATCAATCAACGACTCTCATTTCGCCAACTCAGCGATCCAAGTGAAATAATTTCCACCAATCAGGTGGTGCCATGATTTCTTGTAAACAGACGACAGATATTCTGTCAAAATTGTAAAACCGTTGTATGATGCTTCTCTGTTGACTCCTTTATACAACAGACTCCGTAAACCGTTGTTTATATGTATATTTTGTAACAACTGTTTTTTCAAATTAGTCCAAAACCATTGTCCGAGATTACAATAAGTTAGCTTATTAACAACGGTTTTGGACTGTTATGGTAAAGATCTGTGACAACAGTGCAATTTAAGAACTGTTGTCTACCTCAATAAGAGGATGCCACAGAGACAAGTCTTTCGAAAAACTGCTATAACCGTTGTTCTACATGTTGTCTAACAACAGTTATTCGTGGAAAAAAAATTCTCCGTCGTCTCCTAATTTGGGGCAACGGTTTTTTGGTCGACCGTTGTTTCATAGGTGTTGTGTGATTTCAAATTTCTTGTAGTGATATGAATATTTGTCTATAACTTATATTATATAGTGATTAAAAATATACGCATGCATACATTTATTAGTACATGCATACATATAGATACATACATACATACATACATACATACATACATACATACATATACAATAACATTTTAGGTAGTAATTTTTTAATAATATTAAATAAAATTATATTTATCTTCAACCTTAGTTTAAATTCTGAACACGAGTTTATACATTATTAATCATCAAATTAATAATATAAATAAGTAAATTATAAACGAAAAGTACAAATAAACATTAATATTTATAAATTTAAATTTCACTGAGACGTAAAAATACGTAATTTGAATTAGATTTTTTATTTGAATAGTAGGTCTATATAATAATAATAATAATAATAATAATAATAATAATAATAATAATAATAATAATAATAATAATAATAATAATAATAATAATAATAATAATACACAGTAATTATATGGGGGAAACTTGATTATAAATCATGATATTTTATAATAATAATAAAAACTGTCCAAATTGCTGAATCAGGGGTGGAGGTGACCAAAATGTTAACCAAACACTGCAAATTCATGTCGTATCAACTAAATACGTCATACCAAATAGCATATCTATGTGTCACACAAATTCAGATATCGAAACAACTCTCATATACAAACATCAACAATACGTTAAACATAATCCTATATAATTTCGAAATATTAGAGGTAACAGAGTACACATGAAATGCAGAATGATATTTTAGGATGGGGGTACACATGTATATAAGATATGGCAATGAAGCTTATAACCATTCCAATAAATTTGTGTAAATATATCTTTTAAGTACTTAAATCATCCAACAAAGTTACGTCTACAAGAGAATGTTAAAAAAAAAATATCAACTGACCACAGTGGAGAATTAATTATGCTAATTGAGGTCTAAATTGACTCGGTTCATTCAATGACTCGTAAAAAAAGAGTTAATAAGTTTAATCCTAAATATGGAAAAGAAAGAGAAGATCGTATGAACCAGCTGGATATAGGGTCGTTAAAGGCGGCTACGATGTAAAAAGTAAAGGTATGAGGTTGAGCGGAGATATGAGTACATATTTTCTGCATTAACATAAATTAACTATGCTATTGTGGTTAGAGCTTTACATGAGTATTTATGACCAACAAACGACAACGTGTATATTGGGTCAAAGTATACTTGGGGTGTTCGCGGTGCGGTGTGGTGCGGTTTGGACCAAAACCGCAAACCAAACCGCGGGTGCGGTTTGTCCAAATTCTCAAACCGCGACTACACCGCGTAAATCTTAAACCGCGCAAACCGCACCGCAATTAAACCGCGCAAACCACACCACAAAATTGCGGTGCGGTGTTTACAATTTTCAATACATCAATAATGAATTAATAAATAAGTTTCAAGTTGATAGTATTACTTCAAAATACAATTTTAGTAAATCTGAACCATGAACTACAATTTCTATTTTTTTGGCATACATCAGACAAAATTTTAAATTATCTTAGTAATTGACAAAAAAATAATAAACAGTAGCATCCAACCATCCAATGTAAGCTGCAACATTGCTACATAAATGCTTATAATATATATTTGTTTATATTATAAATGAACAATATTATTATATATATATATATATATATTTATTTATTATAAAGGTACAATAATTATATATATAGTATAATAGTAATATGCAGTGCGGTGCGGTTTGAACCGGGCAAAGTCCCAAATCGCAAAACGCACCGGACCGCGCGGTTTGACAAAAATGCAAACCATGACCGCACCACGAAAAATTTAGACCACGGGGAGCGGTGCGGGGCGGTCGGTTTATGCGGTTTGATAAACACCTTTGTATGCAAAAAAAATGAGAATATTGGCTATTTTTTCTTATTTTATAAATAAATGGCAATACATTTAAATGATTATAGAGTTTCTTATTATAAAAATATAATTGTTTGTCATAAAAATATATCGTATGTCACATTAATACTGATATTTAGATCCACCAAATATTAAAATATCAACTGAAAAATATATGTATTAAGCATGAATGTGTATGTATATATTATAGTATTCATAAAACATGTGATTATGTTGGTTTATATTGTTGTTTGGATGCGTCTTTACATGTCACAATATGTACGAACAGTATGGATTAAAACGAATAATTATGGTAGAATTTATGTATCAAATGCAAATACAACCATAAGGCGGTTAACATGTCCAGAACTGTGTATTTGTTAATATTGAACAAGGGAGGGGGAAATTTATTAAGGTCAAAAATAAAAATTCAAGAAGACTTAAATTCAAATAACAGTTATAAACTAAGTGTATGTGAATAAACTACTATATTCTATAATAATTCAAATAATAACATACATTTCCGTAATAATAATTCATATAAGTCACCCAGTAGACAAGGAATACATTACAAATGTTATTTCAACTTAATTTCAAATATCAGAGATGTCATCATACCTCAAAAACCACTCATTATATAAACAAATAATTGCATCATTTATTATCAACCTGAAGACAATATAAATATATAATTAACAACTACAATTAAAATAACATATTCGTGCAATTTAAGGCATGCTCGTACATTGTACGGCCAGATCTTACGAAAGATGGAAATCTCTTTTCAAATATTTTACGGTAAATGTGTTGATTTTATAAGAATACATAAATTATATTAGATTTTTATTCACTCATCTATAATCTATACAATTTTCAAAAATAGGAATTCGAAAAAAATATTTACATATCTGTGTAGGAGAATTTTTCTTGAGAAAATTCGTCCCGGGATTTTTTTTTATTCACTGATCTATTCAATTTTCAAAAAGAGTAATTTCTAAAAAATATTCACATATTTGTGGTGAGAGATCTTTTTCAAGAAATTTTTCCTGAGAATACAAGAAAATTGGATTTCTCAGAAATCTCTCTCGAAAAACTTTTTTGTGTTCAAGAAGAAAATTTTCCCGACATTTTTTAGCAGAAAAATATTTTTTTTAAATCGAGTTATCTTTCGGCAGTCCAAGGCAGCCACAGTTTGGTTTTATAGGTTATGCTAGAGCCTAAAAATAGGATCGTTCTTTCTTCTTTCCACGTTCCTTTCATGGCTGATGTTTTCACTCCTGTATCGTGAAGTTGGCAGTCATATAGCGCGCGCGATAGTTCGTAATTCAGATTTTGATTTATTCTCTACTACTCTGCTGATGGTGCTGTTTGAATAGAAGAACTGATGCGCTCTCTGGTTGATCAATGCTATTAGTTATATGACTACCCAAATGGCCAAATATCACCAAAAATCTCCACAAGAACAAGATCCATTGACAAATTTGTGGAATCGAACCCGGTCCCTGACAATGATCTCTCTCATATACAATTTACTGATGATCTTTGTCACTTCATGACAATCCTCACAAGCCCTAAGATTCTTTACTACCCTAATTACGACAGGCGCTCTAGTCTTCAATAGTCCATAGGCAATTGCAAGTCTTTCACTATGCGCACTAAGGTCATCCTCTTTCTCTTCATTGCCCACATTGTGTAATACAGCTGAAATCCATGGCTCATGCCCAGATTCCTGGACTCTCTGACGTACATCCTCTAGAACTTTTCTTATCTCCTTGTGTTCTGGATGCGACCAATCGCCCATTACAAATTCGTGGACAAAACCATCAACTTCAATGGACGTACAACCAGGTGTAACTTTGACGCCTTTATCCTTCATGTGCTTTCTCACATGGCTCATCTTCCCCCATTGAAAACATGATGCATAAAGATTGGCTATAAGAGTATAATTTTCTGCGTTTAGTGGCTCTAACTTGAGCAACTCCTCACCCACCAACTCACCTTTCTCCAAAATTTTGTTTCTCTTGCATCCAACAAGTAAAGTTCGCCAAATTGCTGAATCTGGTTTCACAGGCATTGTTTCGACAAATGCATAAGCATCTTCTATATGGTTAGCACGGCATAATAAATCAACCATGCAGCCATAATGCTCAATTGATGGTTCAATTCGATAACCAAGCATGGTAGACCAATATTTACGGCCATCAGAGACTAGACCACCATGCGCACATGCTAATAAAACACCAACAAACGTCACATTGTTTGGCCGCACCTGCAAAATAGAGGATCATAAACAGTTATTTACAAATTACAAAGAAGCAAATATCCCACATTTGACTAATGTCTTTGTGCATTACGTTCAACAAATGATTGTAGTAAAAACAGGTTACCTTAGCTGCTTCCATCAAATTAAAAGTCCGTAATGCATCTTCAGCATGTCCATGAATCGCAAAACCAACAATCATCGAGCTCCAAGCCTTAGTATCCTTAACCGGCATTGCATCAAAAACTTCTTTAGCTGCACTAATACTACCACACTTAGCATACATATTAACCAACCCAGTCCTCAACATAACATCTTTCTCAATCCCATTCTTATCAATATACGAATGCACCCACCTCCCCACATCCAACGCCCCGGCAACACCACAAGCCGAGACCACACTCAACATAACCACCTCATCAGGCACAACACCACTCATTTGCATCTCCCTAAACAACTCCAACGTGTCATCAAACATCCCCAATTTCGAATACCCACTAATCAAACTACTCCAAGCAACCAAATTTCTCTCAGTCATTTCTTCAAACACCTTCCGTGCACACATCATGTCCTCACACTTACCATAAAAATTAACCAACCCACTCTGAACAACCTCATTCGAACCAAACCCATTTCGTATAGCACAAGAATGAACCTGCCCACCTTCTCTAAAAGCCGATAAAACCGAGCAAGACTTGAGCACCAACGAAAGCGTAAACTCATTCAATTTTGGATAGGTTTGGTTAAAACTAATCAAAGATTTGAAAATAAAAAGTGGTTTTGGAGATGGGTTTTGAGCATTAAGATGAGCTTTGATCATGGAATTGTAAACGAAGATGTTTGGATTGGGGATTTGAGAGAAAACTTTTTGGGCGTAATTTAGGTTTCTATGAGAAGAGCTAGAGCAGAAAGAGATGAGTTTAGAGAGAGAGAATAAGAAAGTTGAGATGGGTAGGAGTGGATGAGTGAGAATATGAGCATGAATTTGATGGAGGGCTCGCATATTTGGGCATTTTGAGATTAATTTCGAGATTCTTTTTTCTTCATTTTCATTTCTTATGCTTGAGAAGGGAAGGGTTTGATTATGAAGCTCAAGTTCCATAGGTTTGGCGTGTCTGATCTCGTGTTTTTTTTGCTAATTAATTACACACCCATGAGGCGAACTCGCGGATTGCACAAATTCTGAGTTGGCTTTATTATAGAATGTTAAAAGGTACACTGTTAGGGTTACATAAGTGATCTGCTACTGGTTTTTTAGTTGTACATTGGCTTGACAAAGTAAAATTTGGGAACCAGACTGCAACTAAACTTGGAAGAGTATAACAGCTCAGAAACTTCTTCCAAAAAATTTCCTGAGCTTAAGCTGGTCACAATTACATCAAACATTTAACCTTCTGAAACAAATTTTTAGTTAAGGATGCTTTAGGAATCTGGCAACTCAGTTGTTTGCTTGATTTCGTGAAATAATAGCTCGGCAGCTCTTTCCAAGTTTTTTAGCTAGATTTTAGCGTTGTCACATTTACATCTAACATTTAATCCTTTGAAACAATTCTTCGAGTTAATGGTGCTGTAGAAATTTGACAAGTCAAATGTTCGCTTAGTTTCATTGAATAATAGCTCATTAGCTCCTTCCAATTTTTTGATTGATCTTACGGTTAAATCTAACTTCTATAACCTTTTGAAACAATATTTCCAGTCGAGGGTGCTTTAGAGGCGGAGTTGACCAAACAATAGACTAGCGAGAGAGGAAGATAATGAGCCAGTGACAATCTAGTTTCTACATAGATTAATGTTTGTATATATTACAACAATACACTAGTAAAATGTCCATTGCTGCACTAGTAAAACAATGGACTGCCAAGATAAGAAAAAATAAAGAGGTAAATGTTGTAAATAACTTCTAGTCAACCTCTTGATGTTACTTCTTTGTTTCTTCAGTTGCTGCTGGTTTTGCTGTTTCTGTAACTCCAGCATCAATGCAATTTCTGCATTTCCTTTCTACCCATCCTTCAATGTCATGCTCCCCATTGCCCCCGTAATGTCGTCCTCCACATAGCCGGGCTATGATCCCTGCAATCACACCAACAATTATGATCACTGCAAGCACAACAACTAAAGTCTCTATTGACCGGTGTGTGTTGGCCCTGGTGGACTGGCTTGGCTCCACTACCGCTGCCACGGGTGGTGCCTCCACTAATGGTGAAAGTTGATTCTCTACTTTCTTTACCAGAGTAAGCATTGATCTAACCATTATATGCACATGAAAACTTAGTACTAACTACTAAGTTTATGAAAGAAATGAGAAAGTTGTAAGAGTTTTGTGTAATGTTGTAAAGGTGGAGAGAAGATGTGATACTATAGAATCCCAAGTTTGAAATTATTGCCTCCTTGTTACTTTTATTGACATTGGATCTTCTTTATAGTGTTATTATGTTGTCACCTACATAAAATGTTTGCTTTTATCCACTTTGATTTTATATATAAGTTGGTGGTGGTCTTTTGAGGTACAAGAACAATTAAAAGGTTAAAAAAATATCAGTTTCATTTAGTAGATTTTCTTGCAAAAAGTTAAAAAGTTACAGCTTGCCTGTCTGGTGGTGAGGACAGGGGTAATTTTTTAGAGAATGGTCCTTGAAATGTGGTTTCATTTCCTTATTCATTTCTCATCCCAATTTGTCCATAGTGATTCACATGTTAGTTTTGGTAAGCCCCAACAATAAATTAGTGAATCTTGAGTAAATTTTTGTGTTTTTGAAATTTGCTCCTGCTGTACACTGTACCTAGTTATTTACACTCACCATTGTGTTATTCAATTATTTGTCATTATGTATAATGTGACAAATATATAAATTCACTATTCTTTTGACTGCTAGTATATAAATTCACATGATTCAATGCATTTACCACAGGATTGTAATGATGCAATTGCAACATGTGATGAATGCAGCTATAGTTTGCGGTTTGCATTTCTTAAACCTCAATCCGGATTAAATAGGCAGTCACGCACATAACGTGCCGAGGAGGACTAGGCTACTACTACTAGGGTAGGGCAAGATGAACGTAGAACTCAGAGTATTGGTTAGATATTGTTTATGTAAACAGTAAAGATTACCGATTTCATCGATGCTACAGGTTAAGTTACCTGTTCTCCTAAGAGTGCAATATATTAAAATTTCATGTGATATAAGCAATAAGGGAAACTCTAGTTATCTTAAGTTTCAGGTAGAAAAAATCTGGCCACAATACAAGACAGATACTGTTTAAAAAACAAAAGCTATGCATTAGCCATTAGGAGTATGAAAAGGAGGGGGTTCATTGATTAGTCAATTCTGAGTTCTGAAACAAAAAAGATTCCTTATTCATCTCATCTGAATTCTGAACAACACAGGAGAAGCAATTATTGACTGAAGAATTTAAAATACATCTGGCCACTGTTTTTCTCCTGTAACATAATTTGTTTTTTTTTACCAAGCCACTGGGTGGTTTATTTTGATTTGTTTTACCCTCTTGTTGTATATTGGTATTTGATAACTCCTCAGTCATGTCAGCATAATGTCAAGATTGAATACTGTTCTGTTAATTCTTCATTTTCTATTGAATTATTCAATAGATTTAAAGTTCAGATTAAATTATGATTTTGTTTTAAAGTTTTATCTACTCAATCACTGGCTCTAAATATAACTTATAATAAAAAGTATAATCATGTCTCAGCTGGAACCTCCTCAATGCAGGTTATGGTTCAAGTAAATTTTTCCAACAGATCTGTGCACTCCTGGCACCGGGGATCTTGTGAAGCGAGTCTCTTCCCACAAGTCCGAATTTTGCATATTGATGCACAAAAATCAAATGCTTATATAGACCAGAGGGAGCAAGTAATCGTTTTTCAGGCATAAAAGTCTGTCTTGTATATTAAAAGATGTAAAGCGCACACACAAAACTTTACAAAAATAAAAACAGGGCACCAAGGAGTACTACTACTAGTAGTCAAGCTATTAAAATTGAGCACACTTCAGTTATTAGGAGAATTTGTTTGTTTCAATTAATTTAGCTAAGCTACTAATTTAGATTGTGTTATGGGAATGTGTAATATTTATTTACTACTAGTTATTAAATACTACTAGACAACTAAAGACTAAATGGTGTATAATTTGATGATCATCTTTTTATCTCAGATATCATGGTTACTAGACAACTAAAGACTAAATGGTGTATAATTTGATGATCATCTTTTTATCTCACATATCATGTTAAGTAACCAGCTCATCTAAAATTTGGGTTAAATATCAAAATGGTCACTCAAGTGAGCCACCAGTATCAATATCTTCACTCTAGTTATAGTCGTCTCATTTAGGTCACTCTAGTAATAAGTAATCACTCGCCGTTAGTTTTCTGACACAGACCAAACGGAAATCACAGCGTGTCATTGCTTATGTGGATTCTAACGTTTCTTTTTCATTCATTGCACACACACTGCAACGGCTATATATATACACATCTCTCTGGTTATATATAGTGAAGCTCATATTTTTTTTATCACCAAAAATTGTTATCAATCTTGTACGATAAAGACATTATTATATATATATTGAATATATAACTAATTCATAAGAACATTGCTAATTCTTAAATCACATAAGCATATAAGAATTAACAATTAAATTAGGAGAAGGGTTTGAGAAAACAAACAGAGATTGGATTTAATCTCGAGTCCAGAAAACTGTCTCCTTAAAGCAGTTTCGCCCCGCACCATCCGTGTTTAGCGACCTGCTTCCCAGGATAAAACGAGATACTAGTATAATCGATAGATCGAATATACTCTCAGCGAACTTGAACTGAGCCCGAGAACTATCACCGGAATATTGAAAAAATTTAAGACTAAAGAGACCAAGAATGAAAGAGATCACTCTTATTTCCTTGACTTAATAAAACTGGTGCCCTAAGACTCTATTTATAAAGAGAGGCTTGAAAGGACTTTTTTTTCTTTTCGATGTGGTACATGGTATTTATAAGAAAAACTAAGGAATAGGTTTGTGCTACTCTCGATGTGGTACAAAACCACTTTTCATATTAAAAGGTAAAACTTTGGAAAATCAGTTCTCATTCACCTTTTACTCATTTTGAGCGTGTTAATATGCGTTGGAATCCCCTCGAAGAGAAGAATACGTTCCAATAAAACACACCACTAACACATAATGTGTCTCACTCATATAGAGTCTCAAAATGATTCACAACTTAGTCTAAAATACTAAGTTTGTCCAACATTCCCCCACAAATGAGATTGATGGTCCAGTAGCACGCACCACATAGACACCACATAGACAGACAGACGCGGAGCTTGACTTGGTGATAGTTCCGGCGGTCAGATATAGCATACGATAGGTAGAGAATGCTCCTTGAACCTTCGCTCGAATAAGTATATCAACTTTACTGGTAGACAGTATGACGCGATGTCCTTGAACTGTTCGACCGTTTGTGTAAACGATGACATACTCATCACTATAACTTTCCTGACTCATTCAGTTCTCATGATTATGTCCATTTTGGCCCTGGAACATCGTCCTGGTTCTGCAAGAGTTTCTAAAGAATTGTGCCTCGCAATTCTCCTTTGAAGCGGCCATACTTCTCTCTTACATAGGTGATCTTTATCTTATAGAGTAACCCGCGTTTACTCAACCGAATATTATGTATTCAAACTTGAAATCCTTGTATTCGTCAAAGATCATTAAAAGCATAAAGCTTAACCTCGTACCTTACGGGTCTCACTGTTTCATCATCATAGAAATAGGCCAGGGTTACCCCCACAGTGATTTGGTCATCATGATTTAGTTGTCCCATTGAACCAAGTTCTTGGGATCTCCAGTCAGCAAGGTTGGGTGTCCACCATGACGCCGTTAAGCAATAGGCAAGCCTCATTCCTCTCGATGATTTGACAACTATCTCTCGGTCTAACTAGATTCCCTTATCTTAAACAGATTCGCTCAATTTAACCATCTGGTTAGTGGATCCAAACATTATCATTTGACTTTACATAGTCAACCATGATAATTCTCGTTGAGAATAGTTGTTTAATGGTATTATGTCCTCATCATAGATGTGAGACATACCATTTCATACACAATAATGTGATCTCCCAATTTGCATATTGATTACACGATATATGCATATTGAAGACACATTTTCCTTGTCATTTAGGAATATCCTTACAAAGTGGCTACTCAGCCTTTTAACTGCATTTATTTTATGCACCAAACTCGTATTCCATCATGAATCGAGCTAAGTTTAGGATTTTCATGACACGACTGTTAAGTGTGAAATGTATTCTCGAATGACTTTTAAGTTCTTAAAGTCAAATATCTAATTTACATACTATATTCACATAGTACAATTAGATATCTTTCGTATTGCAGTCCAAACTCACGAGCACATATCATACACCTTAAATCTCATTGCAATCACTTCCAAGTGACCAATTTCCATTGTACTCGTGCATCTACCCAGTTTACCAACTGTGTAGCCTATGTCTAATTTTGTACAATTTTAAAAAGTACAACAGACTTGCAATCCTTCTTGAGAGATTCTTGTTCATCTACGCTTGGATAAATATAAATCCATTCCAGCTATGACAACTTTAGCTTCGTTGATCTCTTCAAAATTCACATCACCAACATGTGACATGTATCATCTAAAACTTTTAAAGTCACGAAGATTGTAATCTTCAAATAAAAACTTTTCAATCTCATCAAGATTTTCAGAGATGATCCTCTTGTCATTACTTCTCGTAATGATCAGATCACTCACATGCAATCAATTATGACTTGCATATCATGTGTAAATAACACATGCACACTTGTCAATTCTCTGATTTTGAATCAGTTTGACATCTCATATTGACATATTTCACATTTATGAAATAACTTTACTAGTTATTACTTAAGGCTTCACTTGTTATTGATATTACCAGCTTTTAGCGTCCCAAAAACCAACAATTTCAGTTTGCATCATTACCGAGTTTAAGCGTCCTTAAACTGGCAATCCTTATTCACATAGCAACCAATTTTGAGCGTCCTCAAAATGGCAACCATGTCATTTATTTGAATCCATTGCTTATCATAGCAATATCAAATTTAATATGCCATTATTTCGTGTCAATGTTGTTTCACTCAACATGATCACCGAAAATACAGATTTTCTACTCTTGCTTTATCTAGAGCAACCCTCGGGTTCACGTAAATAGATATTTCTCCAAATATCTATTTAGAAAGACCATCTCAATGTTCATTGATGCACTTTTAAATTTCATAATACGATAATTTTAGTATCATCTTAATGAACCTTATTCTCAAAACTCGAGAATATTTCATAAATTATATAAGGTCATCACTTTCGACTGTAATATTTTTGTATCAGTCTGACCTTATACTTCCTTCAGACCCAGATACATTTTCCCAATTTAAAAATTCATTTGGGTCCTAATGCTTCTATCTCGTAAGAAGATCTATATATTTTTTTAAACAAGATTCTGTCAAACAGAACCACTCTCTCTATTTCTTAACATCCTTTCCCCCACAAAGGACATAGAGAGAACATGCACAATCCATTTTCTAGTACACGTGCTAGAAAATCTTGATTTATTGACTCTCAGTAATAGTCAAATTTTCTCTTGATATATTCACTTATCAAGAAATTATACGAGAAGCGCATTGCTTCTATTAAATTTACGAGTTCACCTTCAAGCAAATTATCAAGACATTCGGGACTAGCAATTATCCAAGTCTTTTGCTCTCTGCAGGTTCATCCTCACATTCATCCAATAACTCGTAAGTTCATTTAGATGACTTTTAATTACAGATCTACTAGGATCTACTAGCTTATCGCATAAGCATTCCTAAACTCTGTAATAGTATTCTTACGAATCTCAAAAATTAGATTCATATATCAGATATTATTAGACTCAACCATTGTCTATGTATCCATCCAAAATATCTCAATTGATTTTGGATCTCATGCTACCAACAGAGGTATTGGTATCAAGTTTCGAGATACCCCCACATTTCAATTATTTTCAAGAATATTTCATTACATTCCACTATTCATAGAAAATTTAATAATTTTCTATTTTAGATACCCCCACAATTTTAATATTTTACAGAATGTCAGAAAATATTCCAAAACTAATAGGAAATTTAATTATTTCCTTCTGTGGTTTCATGTTTAAGGAACGATTAGCCCTTCGTAACTAATATCCTCAAATTCAGTGATAGTCTGAGCTGATCACAATCGTTTTGCATCTCTCTCAGAGCGCAACTCAAGCCTGCATCTACTCCATTTATTTAATGCGGGTAAGGTGCAACGACCTCATGAATATTCACGTTCCAAATAGAATTTGCCCAGTGATCATTCATCATCAAATTTATTCACTGCCATCTTAATTATCTGTATTAAGTTGGATTTACCCTTGAGTTTATAGAGCACACATCTCTCTATTTAGCTTCAATATTGACTCGACTACGAGTACGAGTGATAAATGTTTTACTATCAAACCAGACAGTAAACACGTATCGTGTCACTACCTCTCATCTGAGCAGGTTTTACGTCATTCATTAAAACCTATAAGATTTTAATATCATGTTTAAAGAACTTCACGTGGTTCTTATCATTAAAAATTCAATTACCGAATTTCTCTAAAATATTTACATGGTTCACACGAACCTACATTTCTGGCTCACCTACTGGTACAACTATAAAAGGCCCAAGGAAGAACATAAATCTTCAATAACCCCACATTCAGTGATCCTTAATCAACTGATGCGTTAGGGTTAACTTTTCGGATTCTCTCCGAAGTTCAGCATAACTACTGAGATCAATATTCGCCGTATTAAGTATCATATGGATCACTATAATAGGCTCGTGTGTCACTGCCGCAGCAGACCGACACCAACACGTGAAATTACTATTTAACTGGAGGAAAAATCCAACCAGAAAAATATAATTTATGTGCCGACCCATAACCTGTACTCCAGGCCCATTAGGTTTTTTAATGTGGAGAATCTTGAGCAATTGTAAATCTGGTTCACTTCAGCTGCCCACCTCGTCACATTATTTAACAAGAAACATGTTACTGCATTCTATCCAGTATTACAAGTTTGTGATATAACTCCATTATTAAAGATTAAACAATAATAATTGATGCCTTATCATCACTCAACAATGATTAAAAAATTAATCACCAAATAATCAAGTTTCATCATGAAGGGTCACATTTATGTAGCCATATCATTTAATTGCATAGCAATATCATGTTATGAACTTGCAAACACGCATGTAAACTATAGCATATACGATTCTTGTATCAGTGTACTAATAATTCCAAAATCAATTCAGAATTAAGAAATCAATCACCATGTTAACAAAACATAATAAGCTATCCATTAATAGCGAAAATATGGACGAATTATAAATTTGGGTTTAATCTACCAATTTATAATGATCAACCCGAGAGAGATGTCACCAAATATGTCCACTTGAATATAAGTTGATCATAAATCAATAACCATTAAAGCATCAATAGCCTTATAAGAAACCAATTATCCAACAACTTTGTGCTTACTTTTGCCTCGTACCTGTTATGCTTAAACAAAGCACCACTTAAAATCAATTTTATATTAATTTCAAGCACATGGCAACAAGTGATCAAAGAAATTAACGCACTAAATTTAATTTAATTAATGAGGCAAATAATGGCCACTCATATACCCATAAATAAATCCAATTTAAACAATCAAATTGACTTTTGCGTCTACTCACAAGAAAGTATGAAAATTGAAGGAAACTGCTTTAAGATTGTTATCAATCTTGTACGATAAAGACATTATTATATATATATTGAATATATAAATAATTCATAAGAACATTTCTAATTCTTAAATCACATAAGCATATAAGAATTAACAATTAAATTAGGAGAAGGGTTTGAGAAAACAAACAGAGATTGGATTTAATCTCGAGTCCAGAAAACTGTCTCCTTAAAACAGTTTCGCCCTGCACCATCCGTGTTTAGCGACCTGCTTCCCATGATAAAACGAGATACTAGTATAATCGATAGATCGAATATACTCTCAGCGAACTTGAACTGAGCCCGAGAACTATCACCGGAATATTGAAAAAATTTAAGACTAAAGAGACCAAGAATGAAAGAGATGACTCTTATTTCCTTGACTTAATAAAACTGGTGCCCTAAAACTCTATTTATAAAGAGAGGCTTGAAAGGACTTATTTTTCTTTTCGATGTGGTACATGGTATTTATAAGAAAAACTAAGGAATAGGTTTGTGCTACTCTCGATGTGGTACAAAACCACTTTTCATATTAAAAGGTAAAACTTTGGAACATCAGTTCTCATTCACCTTTTACTCATTTTGAGCGTGTTAATATGCGTTGGAATCCCCTCGAAGAGAAGAATACGTTCCAATAAATACACACCACTAACACATAATGTGTCTCACTCATATAGAGTCTCAAAATGATTCACAACTTAGTCTAAAATACTAAGTTTGTCCAACAAAAAATTACTACAATTCATTTAAGATGGCAAGGAATGAAAGCCCCCGGGATTTAACATGTGGGAGTTCGTCCTTGGACTCCATCAAAAATTGGGAGCATAAGAATTGTAATTGTGGAATAAGAGCAAAGATTTTTACATCTTGGTCGTTGAAGAATCCGGGGAGGAAGTTTTGTACATGTTCGAGACCGAATGTAAAGTTTCTGAATATTTTTTGTAAACTTTGATTATGAATTATTGTAATGATTTTAGATTTATTTTGAAGGCTGTGAATGGGTGTGACTTTTTTGAGTGGTATGAAGCGGACTTCACTGGAAGATCGAGAGATGTAATAACAGATTTAAATCACAGAAGAATTTTTTTGGAGGAAAAACTTAAACTTGTTGAAGACAACTTAACTGTAAGTGATGAGAAGAAGAGGGCATTAGAAGAGGAAAAAGAGAAACTCATTGAAGAAAATTTGGCATCAAAGGAGGAGTGGAAAGAGGACAAGAAGAAACTTATCGAAGAAAAAGAAAAGCTCGGAAGATATCTGAAACTCTGTTTAATTATAGTTATGTTGTTCATTGTATTCTCACCCTGGTAAAATAAGGGTATGTGCTAGTTGTAAGTCTAAACCCAAACATGTATTTTTGAACATGTACTAACTTTTGCGGCTAATATAAATTTGTAATTTTGCTAAAGTGCCTATAATTTTTCTACAGAACACAGCAGTTCCATACCAAAAGGATTTAATACCATTCATTACCCATTTGCATCCATCCATAGGATTTACAAAATAAAGTACCATAAACATCAAAATAAAGTGCCAAAACATAGGTTCACATGGCAAATGGTTGAGTTGAACCTAACAAAAATATGACCTATGATATACTAGTCTTACATAATAATTTAATATAGTCTTCAAGGATAATTCTAGTTTTCTGCAAGATTAACTGGATTGCCCTTGTCATTCTTGAATTTGGACTGCTTGGTATTGCTCAATCTTGTACACTTCCTCTTCACATGTTCTTTGACTGGTCCAGATGTTGCTCCAATGACTGGTAACTCTGTGGCTGGTGGTGTTGCCCCTGTCGGAAGGTATTTAGTGTGCCCCGGTGTTGGCATAAACACGGCATGGTAGCCCACAGGTCCAAGAATTGATTCTTCCAATTGTTTTGATTTCTCACCACTTAAGCACATTACTTTACCTCGAGGATCAGAATCTGAGGTTAGAGGCAATTTCTTCCTGGGCACAAATAGTTTTCCACCCATATATCTAACATTACCCTTGTCACATACCTTTCTGGCAATTTCTTTACCCTTGTCACATACCTTTCTGGCACTTTTATGACTTGTAAAATTTTCAGCACCATCTCCAGTCAGGGTTTTGTCAGCATCATGGTTAACTCCGCCTGTATCTTCTACATTTTTTCTCCTAATCGGCAATTTCTACCTTCTTAATTCCTTAGGTGTTTTCTTTACAGGTTGTGCACTTGTACTCGTATCACTGGCCTGACTTTGCGTCTTCATTGGAACATCACCTTTTGTTGGACAGTTGGTCTTTCTATGACTACTATCACCACACAAGCTGCAATGCATTGTTCTTTTATTGCTAAATCTTTGAAGCACTGGCCCATCAACTATATTTGGCATAACTTGACTTCTATTGCCCCCTTCCCAGTGTTCCTTCCTCCTCAATCTTTTCGGCCGTCCCCTTAGTTTCTTAGGGATATCTGGTGGGAGCAATTCATCAGTTGAATGAATTTCCCAATACTCTTCCCCCTTAACTGCTTCTAAAGAGTGACTATATGCAGCCAAATACTTGTCCCTCTTATAGTAGTCTGTAAACCATTTCCAGCTGTCCGTGTTTTCACTTTCAACCACAGCGTATGCTATGGGGAACATATGGTTATTCCCATCTCTCCCCACTGCTGCAAGTAACTGTCCCC
Source organism: Apium graveolens (assembly GCF_009905375.1). Taxonomy (NCBI): domain Eukaryota; kingdom Viridiplantae; phylum Streptophyta; class Magnoliopsida; order Apiales; family Apiaceae; genus Apium; species Apium graveolens. Next base: position 225,423,607 of record NC_133656.1, on the reverse strand, counting down.
CACATATGGTTTTCAGGAAACACCCGTCAAGCCCTATGACGGGTCTACAACCAGCCACCCAACCTGATTTTAAAGCATAATAACATACATAGATCCTCTTAAACTTATTTAAGTCAGTTTCATTTAATCTTGTGGTCCTTATTTGAATGGTATTCTTATCATTACTCAACAACAGTTCATGCGCAAAGTCCCTCAGTCTTGAATAATGTTCCTTAAGTGTATCATGAACACCATCTAAAGCAGCCTTTCGTAGTCTTAAAATTTTAATCCTAGCAACATCAATTTCTAACTCACTCTTGATAGTTTCTGCCATCTCTCTAACCTTCCACTGGGGATTTTTACGAATTCGATCACCACAGAGTTCACAGAGGTACTTAACAGAGGCAAGTTTGTTACTATAAGGCTTGGTGCAGTTATGATCAGGGCGCAAAGTTTTAATGGTGCAGTAGTCACTATCTTTATCCTTACTGCACCATATATAAAAGTTACAACCAACCACACAATACACCTGACATCTCTTGGCATCATTGGTGACAAACTGAATAGACTTTCTATCCATAAGCCCATACTGCCTCACAACATCCCTAAACTCACCCATATTTGCAAACTTCATCCCTACTTGCCACTTAATTATCCCAGGTTTATCACCTTCCACTGTGAAACCCCTCTTCTTTCTTTTCTTCTTAGGATTTGGAGGCCCAATATATCCTATTTTTGCATTCTCATCTTCCCTAGATGAAGAATCTGTCCTAAGCTCTTCAAAAGCGTAGTCTGACTCATCACTGAACACTGCCATATTCAAAGGACCTGTATCTACTCTCATTTTAAGGGTTTCCTTAAATTTTTTAGCTCTCGCTTTATAAATTGGACGTTCATCATCACTCTCACTATCATGTAAGCTCACACTGTCATCACTTTCATCACCACTCTCACTTTCAATTTCATACCCCAGGTCTTCCTCGTTATCTTCATCAGTCACATTATTTATTTTTTCTTCATTCCCATTATTTTCTCCTTCTAATTCAACCATGTTGATAACCTCGTCAAGTGAGAAATGATCCACAAAAAATTCAACGACATTCATAGATTGGTGAATTTCCATCAACCGCCTAAATGTACTATCATGACACATACCTCCCTCCCAAGACTTCCTATCATTTTTAAAATATACCAAATCAGAAGGATCATAAGAATAATTGCAAGCGAAATCATCAAAATCTCTAAACGAAAACACATCAAGATCAAAATCATTTATAACTTCAACTTTCCCACCAACATAGTTCACATCAAGGTGAGGTGTAAGCTCACCATGGTGATGAAGGTGTAATGTAACCAATTTCGCCATACTGTAACATACAAGGCATATATAGTATTTTAGAGAAGTAGTTATACAATACAACACTTCGAATAGTTCTGGTATAGCATATGATACAAGATATTACAAATAAAATTGTATAGAAAGATCTAGTAAGACATACATACCTACAATATCGAAGAAGGAAGACACGATGAACGATGAAGGAAGACTCCTGGATGATGGTGGTCGATTGAACATCCGATTGAGGAGTTAGGGTTTTTTCCCCAAATCGATTGTTGCTGCTCTGATGTTATGTTTTTTAACAATACTCTTTTTTAACATATATTTACTCAATTTATAAGTGGCGATACACGTAATGTCTTAGTCAGCTGCCAACTATTAGCCACGTGAGCACCTTAACGTTTTCTGTTTGGTCAATGTGTGAAAACTAACGACTAGTGATTACTTATTACTATTACTAGAGTGACCTAAACGAGACGGCTATAACTAGAGTGAATATATTGATACTAGTGGCTCACTTGAGTGACCACTCTGATATTTAACCCTCTAAAATTTTTAGGTGTAAGAGAAAGACCCAGTAGGATCATATAGTTGACTGAAAATCTTACTTGGGAGTTATATGTTAATACCAATTCAGGTCCAGTCTTTGGCTACAGGGAGACCTTGTCAAATGCCAGGGATGTAGGGTTGAAAATTGTTTGAAGCAACTGTTTGGATCCGATCATAGTTATTCCGGATCCAAAAAAACCAGGACGTTCCAGTTGATGAAGTTTACAGATACAAGTAGAAATGATAATATGAGACAGAAAAAAAAGCCGTTGCCACATCTTGATCCAAATGGACATCGACTTAGTAGTATATGTTGTAGCCTCAGCTGAAGCTGGAATAACAATGGGTTGGGGGGGGGTAATGACTAATGAGTTTAGCCAAGCATTTCAAACAGTGTGCATTATGTGATGTTAGATTTGCCAAGTTAAGATAATTAGAAGAATAAGAAAACCCCATGAAATGTGATCCAGTAGCTCTTGCTGAGCACGTTGAGAAAAGACAATGCTTTAAAACCATAGTTGCTGATCGTCGCGCAGGATTCTGTGCGCACAGAAAAGCTTCGCTGTTTTGTTTAATTTTTTTTTTTTTTTGACAAACAAGGAAATTTTATTAATACGAATCAGCTTTCAAAGCATTCTCTACACCAATAGGAACAAAACTCCTATCGAACTCTCGATCTGGAAATGAATACGACACACGAGCAAGCTTATGAGCTGCCATATTAGCAGACCGTTTAATAAAAAATAACGCCACTGTGTTTTGATCTTTTAACATCCTTCTGCAGTCTTCTATTACTTGACCATAAGGAGAAATCATTTGGACTTTGCTCCTTACTGCTTGTACTGCAACCATACAGTCTGATTCCACCGTGACTACCTTCCAAGACTTAGCCTTTATCCAGCTTAAGGCTTCTTTGATGGCTAGACCTTCAGCCATCTCCGGAGAGCTCATTCCTTGAACTAGCACAGTTCTTGCCAACAACAACTCCCCCTTCTCGTCCCTGGCAATCATACCTATTCCTGAGGAATCACACTCTTTGAAAACTGCTGCATCGACTGATACCTTGATCTGCATCACCTGTGGCTTGACCCAAGAACTATCTCCATCTCCTTCCTTAAGCAACGGAAATCGAGGAATTGTTAGACTTCTTTGGGCATATCTCCATTGTTCAAGATATTGTTTAGCCTGTGCAACAATCACATAAGTTCGAGTGATATTGTTGTTCCACACCACCTCATTTCTAGCTTTCCATAATGACCAACAGACAGCAGCAATTTCAGCCCTTTTATCGCTGTCAAAAGTCACCAAAATGTTCTCCCACCACTGAAAAAGATCCACACCTGCATATTGGAAACCTGGTGTCACTATCTGCCAATACTGAACTGCTGGTGTACACCTCAAGAAAACATGATCGATTGTTTCATTTTCGATCTTGCAGACTGGACATAAAACCGGAACCGAGACACACTTCTGCTGTAACATCACTGTTGTAGGGAGACAGTAAGACAGAGATCGCCATACCAAATTCATTACTTTTGGAGGCGCCTTTATACGCCAGATTTTCCTCCAGAAACTATTGTTGTCCACCTCCCTCCAATTCAGTTTTTGAATTTGTATTAATCGATATGCACTGCGAACTGAGTAGTGACCATGATTTTCTTTACACCAATACACCTCATCAATACTCCCCAGGTCACCTATAGGAACTTTGTTTATGCAGAATTGATCCCTTTCATTAAAAAGATCTTTTAAAATCTCTTGATCCCAACCTCGCCCATTCATATCCATCAAAGAAGCCACCTTATTATTACTGAAACTAGGTGACACTGAAGAAATATATGGATCATCAGCTTCTACCAGCCACGGTTGCCCCAAAATATTAATTGAATTTCCAGAACCCACCTTCCACCTTGTACCTGCAGCAACCAACTCCTTAGCCTCCATAATAGATCTCCAGATATAGCTAGGATTATCCCCCATACTGGCTTCCAGGAAATTTGTGTCAGGAAAATATCGAGCTTTATAAACTCGACTAACCAAGCTGTCAGGCTTTGACAAGAAACGCCACCCCTGTTTTCCCAGTAACGCCAAATTGAAATCTCGGAAATCCCTAAAGCCCATGCCTCCTACTGCCTTATGTTTACTCAACCTCTCCCAACTCATCCAATGGATACCTTTGTGATCACTAGATTTTGAGCTCCACCAGAACCTAGCAATAGCTCGTTCTATATCCCTCGTGATCTCCAGTGGAATCAGAAAAACACTCATAGCGTACGTGGGAAGTGATTGAAGAACTGACTTAACCAGAATTTCCCTACCCCCCTAGGATATCCACTTGCCATCCCAACTTGCTGCTCTCTTCTTCACCCTATCTTTAAGAAAACCAAAAGTTGCCACTTTACTTCTCTTCATCATGTTAGGCAAACCCAGGTAAGTACAATCTTCACCAGCCTCATCCATGTTCAACAACTGACACAACTGATTTTTCTTCTCATCCCTGGTATTCGAGCTAAAAAATACCACTGATTTTTCCAAGTTTACTTTTTGCCCAGAAGCTCCTTCAAAGACTTGCAACAACTGAATAAGAGAACCCACCTGCTCTTCTTCCGCCTTACAATACAAATAGCTATCATCCGCAAAAAGCATATGTGTTATACTAGGAGCCCTTCTGCAAACCTTTATTCCCTGGATCCACTTGTTTTGCTCGTATCTGGCCATTAATGCGGACAGCCCTTCCGCACAAAGAATGAATAAATAAGGAGACAAAGGGTCCCCTTGTCTTAAGCCCCTAGTTGGATATATAGGCCCAATATCTCTACTGTCATGAGTAATATTATACGATACCGAACAAACACATTGATTGACCAAATGAATCCACCAGTCATTATACCCCAGTTTCCTCAGAATAGCTTCCAAATAAGACCATTCAATTCTATCATAAGCTTTTGACATGTCAAGTTTAATAGCCATATGGGTGTCCTTACCTCTCCTTTTCCTCTTCAGAAAATGCATTATTTCATACGATACCATGACATTATCCGAAATCAGCCTACCGTTCATAAAAGCATTTTGATTATCCGATATGACTGATTCAAGTGTCTTTTTTAATCTGTTAGCTAACACTTTTGTAATGATTTTAACAATGACATTACAAAGTGAAATTGGCCTTAACTCTTTAATCACCGATGGATTTTTCTTCTTTGGAATCAACACCACATTTGTCACATTAAGCTCTCTATTTAAAGTACCAGTGGCGAAAAAATCACGTACCATTTTTACAATGTCATTGCCAACAATTTTCCAATGTTTTTGAAAAAACCCCGGTGTCATTCCGTCAGGTCCTTGTGCTTTGTCTGGATCCATCTGAAAAAGAGCTGTTTTCACCTCCTCATCCACTACTTCAGCCAATAGTTCACTATTCTGATCACTAGTAATTTTCCTTGGAACACAGTCAATGACTTCCTGCCAATTTGCTTCTGTTGCTTTGAAAATTCCACTATAATATTCCTTCATGAACTCTTCTAACCCATTCTCCCAATCCACCCACTGCCCCTCCTCAACCTGCAATCTCTGGATGGTATTTGTTCTACGCCTTTGACTTGCTACTCTGTGAAAATATCGTGAGTTCTTATCCCCTGCACTTAACCATAATTGCTTTGAGCGCTGTCTCCAGAACACCTCTCGTTGGTTATAAATAAGGTTTAATCTCTCTCTTGCTTCTGCGTATTTACCAACCGTCCAAGCATCTTTACCGCCCCTGAAGCGCTTTAACTCTTTTTTGCACTCCTTTATTCTCCCACTGAAATTTCCTGTAATTTCCTTCCCCCAAATGGACAGACTTTCGCCACATATCTTTGTTTTTTCCTGAACATTTAGTAACGGATTACTTTCCCAGCCACCCCTAACTAACAACTCACACATAGGCTCCGTATTCCATGCATTCTCGAATTTAAATCTATATGGTTTCTGCCTTCTCAATTTCGTCTGAGGTACTAGTAGCAAAGCACTATGATCCGAAGGTGCTCCCTCCAAATTATATAATTTTGCCAAAGGAAAGCTATTAACCCAGTCATCTGTTATCAGAGCTCTATCCAATCTAACCTTCATCCAATCTATCTTACCTCTATTTCTTTCCCATGTGAACTGATGACCAGTTAGTGGCAAGTCTGTAAGCCCTGCATCTTGTAAAGCTGCACTGAATCCCTCCATTAACCATGTCGGGTAAGGATTTCCCCCCACTTTCTCTTCCAAACACATAACATTATTAATATCCCCAATTACACACCATGGTAGATTTGCATCCCTGGCTAAATTTCTCAGCAGATCCCAGGTTTTATGCCGTTGAAGTCTATCAGGCTCACCATACACGCCCGTTAATCTCCATTCAATCGTATTATCTCCTTTCACCCTTGCATCAATATGGTGTTGAGAAAAACCCAATATATCCACCTGCTCCTTTTCTTTCCATAGTAACGCAATACCCCCACTCCTTCCTACTGGATCAACCATAAACAGACCTTCATAACCAAGTTTATTTTGCACATATTCCAGCTTCGATTTAACCGCAATAGTTTCACATAAAAAGACCAAATAAGGTTGTTCTTGACGTACAATGTCAAATAGGAACTGAACTTTCCGAGGATGCCCCACTCCTCGACAGTTCCAACTTAGAACATTCATAATGTCCGGCTAGCTTGCTGAGCAAGCTTAGCCAGTTGAGAATTATTTGATGCTGCACTATCCATTTCAGAAGGTACAACTTCATTGTGTTTATTAGTTGGACTTATTTCAGGACTTTTTAATAGCCCACCTGGTGTATCCATCGTATCATACCTACCTGGGCCACCTCGCATTCGTTTCCTATCCGTAACAATAAGCCCAGACATTTCATCATTATCCAGCCCATCCTCAGTAAAAACATCTGACTTTTCCCCCCTAACTTCCAAATTTGAATTTCCCCCATTGACTTCCAAATTTTTTGCTGCTAAAATTAAGGGATATGTATTATCTCCACCAATCTGCAGATCCCGCCTTTTATCACTTCCTATAATCATGCTCCTTCCTTCTTTTTCGCAACTGAATTCCCCTGATTTCGTGCCTGAGCTGTATCTCCCCTGCCCCGTCTCCCAATCCTTATCGTCTTCCTCCCGCAGCCATCGACTTTTTTCCGGAATACCAGCTCTTCTCGGTGGGGCTCTAAGCCAACTTCCCCACTCTTTGGTGATTCCTTCGCTGACATTACTGAGAAATTTTCTACAATAGCGTTCCGTATGTGTTAGCATTCCACACGTGAAACAAAATTCACCCAATCTCTCATACTTGCACGAGACCATTACCTCCACTCCATTTTTCTTCGTAATCTTCTTCTTCCGTTTCAGAGCCTTCCTGACATCCAACCTGACCTTAATGCGCATGAACTCTCTCCCCAAACTGGAATTGTTTTTACTATCGTATTCGAGGAATTCTCCAAAGAAATCTCCTAAATGCTTTCCAACGACCTCCGACATGAACCCAGAAGGAAGGTCACAAACTTGCATCCACATATTAACATGCCATAGTGGAACATTTTGTGGTTCCTCTCCATCTGGAATTTCCGACATTACAAGCATTGCGTTGTCAAATGACCACGGACCACCTTTAAGAACCCATTTCATGTCTTCCTTATGATAAAATTGAAACAAGAAGATTCCTGGTTCCAATTCCTTGATGTTAACACCCATCGCTGGTCTCCAAACATCCGCCATTTTTGTCTTCATTGCATTCACATTGATATTTCTCACCGTTAAGAACCTACCCACCACGCATAATTCATACTGGTTCCCCTCAATTTGCACTTCGTCTCCAAACACAAAAGTAGAGTTCTCCTCATCTTCAATATTTAACCCATCAAACTGATCATTCAAATCATTGTATCGAGCCATAGTCAAACTCAAACGATTCCCTCTCCAGATTTAGAGATTGAACGAAGAGACCAAAAAAACTCTCACATAGATGGAGAGAATAGCTAGTAAATTATTAGTTTAGTTTAGTTTAGCATTACCGGCCTACTAATTTGATTTAATTCAATTGTTTCAAGCTGTACTCTCTTTCTTTCTTTTTTTAATGGAAAGATGTACTCTTAAATTAACATACCAAATTTGACTTTTAACCCGAATGTATTCGGATCCCCATTCTTTTAAACAAAATTATATTCTATACATTATTTTAATTTTTCAAACTTTGTAAAAATATTAATATATTTTTTAATTTTTTAAAAACCGTACAAACTTTATACCTAAACTTGTTCAAACTGAGTTATGTCGTACTCAAATTCACCTTGATTCATTTCCGGGAAGAATTTTAAAATCGTGTTAATGGTCAACAGGTTTACAAATCGAACCGAATTGAATCGATATTTTTGCTACAGAATGAACTGTCCTATTTTGAAAAATATATCACGTAGATCCTAATTTCCTTATGAACATTAGATTTATAAACATTTACCTTTATTAAAAAAATTATAAAAGAATCCAAATTGAAATTTAATAAAAAAAAAAATTCAAAGAAAAGCACTAATTAAAAAGAAAAAAAATGATCGTTGAGGGGATGTGCATTTGGAGGTGTTGTATGATGAGATCATAGCAGATAGCAGATAGCAGCAGCAAGATTCCAGTCTCCAGAACATGAACCAGCCCAGCCGGCCATGCGATTATTAAACATACATGTACACACACTAATTATATTAAATTTAAATATTATTGTAGCAAGCATGTTAGATACACACACAAAGTGTATATAAGTTGTGGGTCGCCATGAATTAAAGATTGTGTTAATATTATTTCTGGATTTTCTTGGACATTTCTGATACCACCACCAGCCTTTCGGACAACCATCCATCCGAAGGTATCTGTCTTCATTTCATTACATTCTATGTATATGTTTTGTCTACTTTTCCACATAATGCATGTTTTAGACACACTTGTTTGATTTTGTTTTGCTATAAAATTTCTTGTCTTAATTTGAATTTTGGAATTGAGTGAGGTTTTTCAATTTTGTAATGTAGGCTGGTGATTTTGAGAGCTTGAATTTTCCTTTTCATTTTGGGGGTTTTAGAATAATTGCGATTTTCGTGATCAAGAAGGGAAAGGAGGTCTTTAATTTTGAAATTTTGTGATTTTACCCAGAAATTAGGATTTTAGATATGAGTGTTGTTTCTGGGGTTGTTTCGAGGCAAGTTCTGCCCGTATGTGGCAATTTCTGTATGTTCTGCCCCGCACTGCGACCACGGTCTAGGCAACCTGTGAAAAGATACAAGAAGCTGATTTCAGATATTTTCCCTCGTTCCAAGGTTAGCTTTACTATTTTTAACTTGAATGCCTGCTCATTGTAGCACTTCATTATCATGATTCATGCATTTGAGGCTTATTATATTCATCTTTTGAATTTGTTACAAACCAAACTTACTTGCATCTTTGCTAGAAACTTCATATTATAGAGGTTTTATATATGACATATGGTATGCTTGAATTATAGTTTTGTACCACATTTTCCTTTCGGATGAAAAACCACATAGTGATATTGTTTTTGATAATTAGATATCCACTTCAACGTGTGTGTGTGTAGCATTGTTGAATTAACTTTGCAAGATGACTTTCAGCAATATCTTCAAGTGCTTTAGAAATACTATTTTGCTTAATTTATTCCTAGACTAAGAATTAGTGAATTTTATGTGCATGCATATGTATTCTGTGTAGATCAATTTTATCTGTACAGCGTACCAAATTCATCTTCTGAGTTGTTAGGCCCATCTCATTGTTCTGCTTTATGTTTAATAAAAAAGTAACCATCCTTTAAGTATTCTCTGAAGCATCATGATCATTTAAAAGCAAGAATTCATAGTAGGTTCACCTTCTATTTGAATCACCATTGTTAGCGTATCTTGCTGGACTCTTATTTTTTTATTTGCATTATAGCAACTTATGACATGGCAATTAATCACAAAAGGATAAAAAAACATATAATGTGGTTCTCGAAGGTGGTTCTGTAAAGCATGATGAAGATATATATATATTTTTGAAGTGTATTACTTGTTGTCTGGTTAAAGGTTAGATATCTTGATGTTATTTTGCTATATTCAATATTCATCTGTCAAAATATATTTTTTTCTCCTCCAACACACTGTTGTGATTTATTTTCTACGTCTATATTGTTTTTTATAATTATTCAAGTTTATAGGATCAAGAGCCAAATGTACGGATGATTGGGAAGCTCTGCGACTATGCTTCAAAAAATCATTTTCGCATCCCCAAGGTAAAAGCTGAACTTGATAACTTTATAAATGTCTTTTTATGTTATTATTGTTACATAAAGAAGATCCCCTACCAATAAATTCCTTGTACTTGAAGTTACCCAAGTAAAAAATAATAATAACAATAAAAATCTTACATGAAGCTGTGAGGTACAGGGAAAGATTGTGCCACGGATATAATACGTTTTGATATTTTTAGATATTTACACCATTAGCTGACCTTTTTTCAGAAAAATCTTATGATCATCATTTTTAATTATTTATATCTTAACCAATCCAAAGTTTATAATCTGACTCCCAGATCTCAGAATTGCTGGCACAACGGTTTTACAAGGAATTGAGAAATGAAAATTTTCAATCGACAAAAATTGTCGTGTCTATCTACAAGAAGTTGTTAATTTCTTGTAAGGATGAAATGTAAGTTTCGATTGGTACTTTCTTTCTTGTATGCCTATTTTACCATATGCAAAGTTATTATGCTTGAGGATCACAAGTTTAGATGTCATAACCTATATTTTTTGACAAATAATTGATTTGTGCCACTTGGATCCCCTTCCCATGTACCTGCATTCTTATGTCAATTTTCCTTTAAGGTAGTCCTTCACCTTCAAAACTAAATAGAATAACCTAAACATAATTTATTTTTGAAATAGTAAGTACTTACATAGTTACATGTACTACCTCACCCCAGTGGCAAACAGCGGCTTAAAAATATATGAAGCCACAACAATCCAATAAATCACTTAATCAATAGATGCTGCATAAGTAGAAATCAATTTTCACCCATCAACCCTATTCGAATAGGAGACAAGTTGCATCAGGATGTGCATATTTTTTATTATTGCTAAAGCTTTTGATCCTACCCCTTATGTATGGACGTTTCCATTTACTACAGGCCCTTATTTGCAAATAGCCTATTAAGTATTATGCAAGCTCTTCTAGATCAGACAGGCCAGGATGAGATTCTTATATTAGGATGCGAAACACTTTTTCACTTCGTAAATAATCAGGTATCTTGTTATTGATTCCCACACCTATAAATCTTTGTTTCCAATTTTTTCTCTTATATGAATGTTATTTTATCTCACAGAAAGATGGAACTTATATGTTTAATTTAGAAGTATTTATACCAAAGCTCTGCCAACTAGCTCAAGAAGATGGAAATGATGAGAGGGCAAATCATCTGCGTGCCGCTGGTCTGCAAGCCCTTTCTTCAATGGTACATCGTTTAAAGCACCCTACAATGGGGTTCTCTCCAATATGTAAAAATTTAGTGTATGAATATTAGATATACTTGACATATAGTCTGATTACTATTTTTGGGCCTCATCCGATCTTCACATCTCCCTGTGCAAAAGAGATCAGAAGCATATAGAAAAACGTTTGCTAAATATATTGGAAAATAAATATTTAGCCTTCACACACGCGCCCACCTATAGGTTCATTTTACTTAAGATGGTAGGACACACAACTTTAGTCCCTTATCTTTTACATCGGATATAAATATTTTATTTGACTTGGTGCCTTTCTGGGAATAGATGTAGCTGAGTATTATAAGTCGAGACATTGAATGCTGATGAAGGAATTTGCAAACTAGCAAGCTTCATGATAATACAAACGACAGAGGAAAAAATAGGAACCTTTATGGCATCTTTTGATCAAATCACTAAATATAGTACTCTATTGTCAAATCTATCTAAAATATTTGTATCTGATGCATTTGAACTACTTCCAAGAAGTTAGCACTATGAGATGTTATATAATTGTTATAACGGAACTAAAGCACGAGATATTATGATGTATGCTCTAAAATTTATCTTGCCCCCTCGAATATGTGGTGCACACACACACACACACATATAGTCATATGTACTATTTTCTCCTTAGCATGTTACAATAAAGTATTATTCTATCATTTTATTTTGGATTATTTTTTTTGTAGGTCTGTCTCATGGGCAAATATTCCAGTATATCCGGAGATTTTGATGATGTAAGCTGGGTGCAAATTCAATAGTTTCTTATTCAGTTTAGTTAGTAAATCCATACGGTTTTGCCATTTTCCTCTTTGAGTATACTTTATCACAAATATCACTCATAATTAGGTGCTTAACTGCTCTTTCATCATTTCCTTGTACTTGTACATAGATTTTATCATGATGGAAACAAGAACTGTCTAGTATAATTTTTTTTGGTATTCAGCGGTGTTAAAATGATCAAATTATATGTTCTGTGTATTTCATCCAAGTGGCAACTTGTGGAAATGATAATACCCGGAAAAATAAATAATCTAGGTGATATATGAGGGTTTACCTTGTATTAAACTTTACATATACAGTTACAACCTGTAAACATGTCTTGTGAAAAAATCTTTATGCATTTTAGCTTAAAGTGATCCGTCTGTACACATACCCTAGCTTACTTTTTCCAGTTATTAGTAGATTTTAATCATGAAATTGAATAGCTAACAAGTTGCCTCTCTGTCTATTATTTAAGACACCTTATCTACATTTAGACGTAGTACCATAGTAGTCATGTTATGCTTTTGCTATGTTATGCCTATTTTAAACTAAATCCTGTCAAATCTCTTTCATTATCATTTTCAGATTGTCTCAGTAGTCTTGGAGAATTATGGAAGACCAAGCAAAGATTTCCCCCAAGTTGGTAATTTTGAAGACCATGCTTCTCCATCACCAGAGATCTTGATGAAGGTTCCATCTTGGGGAATGATCGTGGATGATAAAGGCGAACTAAAAGTGACAGAGTAATTTGTTGACACAGTTTTTGAGTGATTATATTCCCTTTCATATCAACTAAACAAAATGTACGTATGGAATCATTTTATGTTTTTTATAGGGAAAATGCCAAGAACCCCTGCTTTTGGTCTCGGGTGTGCCTAAACAACATGGCCAAGTTAGGCAAGGAAGCCACCACTATGCGTCGCATTCTGGAATATTTATTCCGCTATTTCGACGATAGCAGGCTCTGGTCCGATGCAGGTGGGCTTGCTTTACCAGTCCTTAAAGACCTGCAGACTCTGATGGATGGATCTGGTATGTATATTACCTTTTTCATCTATTTGTGCTATTTTAGAATCATAAACCTTTCTTATTGTGGATAGTCTTAGTAATATTTTGAAGTTACTAGATAGATTCTTATACTTCTCTTATCGAATGATTTCAGGGCACAATACACACCTTCTGCTTTCAATATTAGTCAAGCATCTTGATAATAAGAATGTACAAAAACAACCTGATATGCAGCTTGATATTGTCAAGGTTACGTATTCACTCACTCTCATTACAAAGGTTCAGCCATCTGTGGCTCTACTTAGTGCTGTAGGCAATATTATAAGACATCTGCGCAAAAGCATACAACTTTCATTAGATAACATGAATTTAGATGCCGATGTCCTCAAATGGAACAAAAGTTTTGGAGAAGCAGTGGACAAGTGCCTGGTGGAGTTAGCGCTAAAGGTTACATCACTTGCCTCCTCCTGACTTAAAAGTCGATATAACGTTACATTTTCCAGTTTGTTGGTTTAGTATTAAGCTATTCAATTCTTTAGATATTTGACTTTGGCCATTGTAGTTCTTTTCAATTTATACTGTTAAATTCTTATATTAAAAATATGTTTTAGAGCAGAAATATCCTATAGGGATCCTTCTCTTTGACACACATTAAAAAAAGTAAAATTCATTTTTTGATTAAGTTGTAGCTCAAGCCCAAGAAATATTTTGCTCACAATACTATATTCCTTCGTATCTACATCTTGATTGCATCGAAAAATATGTTGTCAGAAGTTAGTACGCAGTTGATGTAACTTGGAGAAAAGACCAAGGGATGGCTGATTGTATATTACAACATCTAGTTTTCATTATAATTTATTGAAGTTTCATGTGTTCCCTATAATCTTGTGATAGGTGGGATGCGAACAACATGCTACATATGATCAAGTGAACAAATTTCCAAGATTAGACATTGACAAATACTAGTATGTGTCTTGTGAAGAAACTTTGAAGTGACTAAAAGTCCGAAACCCTGTTAGTTTATTTTAATCCAAAGTAGATATGATGGGTTTTGTTTAACCGGACTTGACTAAAGTCGGGTTTTCTATCTTATATCCGTGTCAACGTTGTTTTTCCATATCATAAAATTGTAAATTTTATTAGAATATAATATAAGACCCTGATAAGTTCCTTTCCTAACACCTTAAGGTTATAAGAGAAGTAGAGAACTAGTTAATTAACATGGTAAGTTGACAGAGATCTTAAGTTCGACTCCCTGCCACCCCCCAATATTCCACTCTTCGACCCAAAAATGAACTTTCGCGTAAGGGGGAGTATTAGAATATAATATAATATAATATCCGGGTAAGTCCTTTCCCAAACACCTTGAAGTTTTCCGGTTTTATGAAAACCGGTAAATTAATTTACTTATCTTTAGCTTTAAGAAAGGTTATTTTCCCATACTCAAGGTTATTAGATAATTAGGTCATTTCAAAACTCCAAAGTTATCAGTTATGTGTACAGTAACAAAGATATGTTTAGACCCAGTTTTTTACCCTTATCCTCAACAATTTTGTTTCCATTATTATATTAAATTTTGATTAATAACAGGTTGGAGATGCGGGCCCAGTATATGATATTATGGCAGGGACGTTGGAAAATATTTCACCTGTTATGGTTGTAGCACGAACAGCTCTTTCTGCAGTTTATCGTACGGCTCAAATCGTAGCCCCTCTTCCGAATATGTCATATCAAAACAAGGCAAAGCCTCCTATTTTAGTATTTATTATGTAGTTTCTATATCATTTTCTTTTTCGTGTTTACCAACACTCACTTCTCACAGATATTTACTTCTCATTAGGCATTCCCTGATGCCTTGTTTCATGAGTTACTCACAGCTATGGTCCATCCAGACCATGAAACACGAGTTGGAGCTCACCGTGTATTTTCGGTCGTCCTTGTGCCATCTTCAGTGAGCCCTCATCTGGGAGAGTCAGATAATGTTGCAAATTTGTCTAGAACACTCTCAAGAACTGTCTCAGTCTTTTCTTCTTCAGCTGCCCTTTTTGAGAAGCTGAAAAAGGAAAAGCCTTCTTCAAGGAGATATCTTGCTTTGGAAAATCAGGAAAATGTTTCTAGTGTGGGGACACAGAAAAATAACAGTGGGTTGCTTGAAAGAATTAGATCAACTTATAGTCGTGCCTATAGCTCAAGTGATCTAGATGTTCTTCCAACACAAGATGAGGGATCGACTGCTAACTTATATAAAAAAGTGGTACAATATTAAACTTTCCCTATCATCTTAAACCAGCCTCATTATTGCTGGGAATTGATCTTGTAAAAACGTGATAGTGGGACTTCTTTTTCAAGGGATCACTATTACTATAGTCGACTCAGTCCTGGAGTTTTGTCCTTCATTGCTGACCCTCATTCTCATCATGAGTACCAGATTATATTATTCTACCATATTCTGGTGGATCAATATATATACTTTAGTTGTGAGATGGGGCTCATTAAGTTGTACAATTGTTTTCCTTAACCTGTATTTTTTTTTTGAACATCAGGAAGCCACCTCTTTAAGGCTGAGCAGCCACCAAATTTTCCTCCTCTTTTCATCAATATGGATACAGTCTATTTCCCCTGCAAATATGCCCGAAAACTATGAAGCTATTGCTCACACGTACAGTTTGATTTTGTTGTTCTCTCGGACCAAGGTAATTGCTGGATTTTTTATTGTAATATTAATTTCTTTGTGCCGTGTAAAAGAATGAATGAGCATGTATTGATAAATTTGTGAGCTAAATACCACCACAAGAATAATGAGATAGAGAAACCAAAAGAGAAAAGATTTTAAAGGACATTAGATATTTTCCAATAACACAAGCTAAATTTTAAGCAGCATTGCCTGTTCTGGCTATCTGAGAGAATTATACTTTGAAGTGTGCAATATTCCCATCTTGTATACAAGATATAGAAGAATTCACCAAAAAGCACCATAGGAGACTATAGATTGAATAAAAGTACCAAAAGACACATTAGAGTCCACCAGAAAGTACAGAAGACAAAAAAATTGGAACGAGGATCCAGAACTATAGTAACTCTATGCACGAAAAATCTTGACTGCCACCGGGCAGATTTAGCCATCATCCCTAAATTGATACTGTATGAAATCACGAACAGTCTATCCCTATTGTCAGTCTCTGTTTAACTGCAATAACACTTAGACTCTGGTTCAGCTTGTAATTGCATTATAATTTACTCTTATTCGTTAGAATGCTGCTTTTAAGTTTGATCAACAAGACAGAATAGTACCCTCAGGGATATTGGTATTTCCCAAATAGATCTTTCCTATGAGCCAATCACATTGAGTATCTATTGTATTAGCATTCCAATTATGCTACTGTACTTTTAATGCATACTATCATCTTTTGCAGAACTCCAGCCGCGAGGTTCTACTGCGTAGTTTTCAGCTTGCATTTTCCTTACTCAGTGTTGCTCTTGCTGAAGAAGGTTAGGCTGCGACATATGATTACCTATATTAGTGAGCAGAGTTGTGAAGTTACTTGTACTGAAAGAGAAGGAATGAGAACAGTTACACTGGATCTGTGTTATTATTTAGAAACAAACAATTAATTGGACATCCCCATGCCATTTTCCTATTATGTTGTGGGAGTATGTAAAATTTATTTACCTATAGTAATAAAATCAAAAGAATTATGGTGGTACTTAATATAAAATAACTTTAGAAAATGATATCTTTAAAGGACTGTTTCATCTTAAGCTGCGCAAAAGATTGACTTGGTTCTTTGTAGGTCCCTTAAGATTTTTCAATTTCTTTCAAACTTTTTTCATCAAATTGGTTGCAAGATTGTGGAACCTTGGTGATTCTCTCTGTTCCTGTGGAATTTATTTTTGATTTTGCTGTGAAAGTTTTAACATGTTTGATTAGTTCATTTTGTCAGTTGGCGTGCTTTCATCTCATGAATGGTTTATGCTATTCAGTTTTAAAATTTTTTAACCCGTGTTATCATTCTGAAAAACATAGGCATGCATTATGCAAGCCATGTCTGATGAAGCTTTTGTATCAGGCCACATATATAGTGAATTTAAATTACTCGAAGTTGCCTCTTTCCAGTACTGTGCAGTCTTTATCCGGAACGTTACAGTGCTCAAGCTAGTTGTAAATGATTATGAATAATTCGGGGAAGTCACGATTTTTCACCTAAATCCTCTTTCTAAGACTATCAAATTAGATGGTCCAGATTGCATTTACATCATACAATCATAAAAGTTACTTCATGTCACCAGTTAGACTCAGTATTGGAAGTGTTGATGAGAGGGCAAAGATGCTCTAGTATTTTGTTGAATTAATACATAAATATAAACAAATGTATGAGGAAACTTGCTTCTACTTGTAAGTTTATGGTTTTTATAGTGATGATTGTGGAATTTTTTATATCGACTTCTCATTGAAGTGGAACCAATATTTCCCTCTCTTTCTGCAGGGAAACTACCGCCACCATCACGCCGTAGATCTCTCTTTATGTTGGCAACTTCTATGATTATCTTTTCATCAAAAGCATACAATATTCCTTCTCTTGTTCCCTGTGTCAAGGCTACAATTACAAATAAAATGGTATGAACTTATTGGCTTTTCACTGCATAATATTATAATCTTCAACTCTACTTCTCCTGCATGTGGCTGGCTATATTATGACTCTACTTCCTCTCCTTCCTATGGTTGTATGTAAGAATTTGTTAGTATATATCATTATTAACAAACTAGAATATTTTTGTATTCAATACTAGTTTTATTTAAAACCGTCCTTGGGCCATAGATGTTCCCATGTCCTCAATTTGTTTATATTGTTCTTTCCAGGTTGATCCATTTCTGTGTTTGGTTGAAGATTGCAAGTTAAAGACAAGTGACAATCAATCTGACCATCGCAAGATTATATATGGATCTATCGAAGATGATAATAGTGCTTTGAAGTTTCTTTCTGAACTTCAATTAACAGAGTCTCAGTCTAAAGAATCCTTAGCTTCTCTTTTGGTGGAGAGTTTGAAAAATTTGGCAGATGTAAGCCTCATATTGCATATCAAGCTTTAGGAGTGATTATATACCTTTTTCTTGTATGACTGAACTTCTTCTCTAATATAAATTGACCTAAAGCTTTTCCAATATTTGTTGTCTTCCGATGCAGTCTGAAGTATCAACCATAAAAGAACAGCTGCTCAATAGATTTGTACCTGATGTTATGTGCCCCCAGGAAGCATTAAGTGATACCCAACAAAAAGCACATCAGGGCAGTTCTGACAATCACAAATCTGTGCAAGAGGTGATTATTATATAACTTTAAATCGTTTATCGTATCTGTTTCTGCCTTCTTTTACACCTATCATGCAGGTTTCTCCTCTACTAACAATGGATGATTCCCTTCAGGATTCATTCGGAAGTGATCACAGCAATGGTACAGACATGGATATGCCAGACATCATGAGTGTTAATCAACTTCTAGAGTCTGTATGTACTTTCGCACCTTAATAATTAGCTTCCATTACATTAGGGTTAAAGTCAAGAGGGAAAAAACCCAGAGAAGGGAACAACATTTGTTGACAAGTGTGCAACTGAAAACTTTGAATTAACTACTGTAGCATGTGAACACTAGACCTGTCCTAGAAAAAATGTTTCTCAACATAGACCACTAAGAAACCAGTTAAATATACCCAGAGTCAAAACCAACATGTTGGAAGGTAACTCAGACGAAGCTTACCATCTTTGACAGTTTTACACAACCCCCCCCCCCCATAAGCATATTTTGGTCCTGATAAAAGTTGTTAATTAGCAGAATCAGGTCGACAAGATAAATAGGTCAGACACAAATAGTATGGCATATATGTGTAGCTTGTTAACATATGCCCAAGCATGTTAGCTTAAAAGTGGCTCGGAGGCAACACAAGTCTTTGTTAGCTTGTTAACATAGTCTTTATGAGGCATGTGCCAAGGTTCTGGCATTTCAGCCTAACCATAAGTGTTTATCAAAAGCATGTATCATCAGTTTAGCACTTCTAGAGTAATTTTTTAATGGTACATAGATTACGGTGGAAAAACCAGGTGTGCCTGGTTTGTGGGGTATGTTGTACACCCATTAGTCTATCAGTTTCAAATCCAGACGGTGGTTGCGGGTCCCTTCCATATTAAAAAAAAATGTTCCTGAACATCGATTTTTGACTGAAAGAATATACATACTTCACAGATCACGTGCATCAATGTTGGGGCGAATACTTGAGCAAGTTTTTCCTCTTCTTTTGTGCTTGATAAGTAAGCTAGTTTACTGTCGGTTCTCATTTTTCATTTAAAGAACTGAAGCTTAGAATAATAAGATTTGACAGAATAACTTAAGCAGCACTCAAACCATACATGCTATTCTGGTTTTAGAAAATTTATTTATGTAAGCACTCATTTCGGAGACGGGACTCATCTATATTATTTTGTAATGTTCTTGCTTAAACTAAAAACCTCACGTGTCTGGTGTGCCAGGTTTTAGAGACTGCTCACCAAGTTGGTATGTTATCTGGGAGCACTGGATTTGATGTCCCTTATGTGGAAATGGCTAATCAGTGCGAGGAACTATCAAATGGGAAGCAGGATAAGATGTCCCACTTGATGAACATCCAACGGGAAGAGCAAAAGTTTCCAAGCACTACTTCACAAAATGGCTATGAAGAAGATAAGCCAGTGGCTTCATGTTCTCAAAGTGATGCGGGCTATCAAATGGTATGAAGTTTCCATTTAGCATGCAATTGCAGTCATTGGCTGCATCAATTGTGAACTAATGTGCTTACTTCTGTCTTCTACCACCCATGTGGATCTAAGTTTCAGTATATTTCTTAATACACGAAGCCTTTGGCAAGTATATAGCTTCTTCAAGTCTCATGTTCAAATTTAAGCTAGTTTTTTACTTGAAAACTTGTGATTAAGCTAGCTTTGGCAAAGGAGTCTCATGTTCTGTCATGTATTAAAGATTAAGAAGTCTAAGCTTGTGCTTGTTTCATTTAATGTAACTTCACTACAGCTCTGTATAATTATCTGTTCACGTCTTGATAAAGTTGACCGTAATTTTCTAAGAGTTTTATCTGACGTTTTCATGAATCATAATAGAATTTCTCTCTCTGGCCTCAGGTTGGTAACTCTTTCACCGGTCAGAATGAAGCTGCTTCTGGAGAACCATACCTGGGCTTTGTTCCTGTGCTGTGTGAGACAGAGTACCCGCTTAATTCACAGTCAATCAGGCTACCCTCTTCAAGCCCATATGACAACTTTTTAAAAGCAGCTGGATGTTGATACCCAAGTCAGAGAAATTACATAATTTCATATATCCGGATAGTGAGAAGTTACATAATCCCTGCCCCCAAATAGTGAGAAGTTGCATAATCGCCAAACCTGCTCCGCTCGGTGTGGGGATCAGATTGGTGTGGTGGAGCAAGGAGGGCGGAGCGGGGAGGGATAGGTACGCATCCTTAAACGTGCATGTATACTATAGCATCTGGGGAAGGGAAAAAGAGTGAGTTTTTCTAATAGGATGAATAGGTTACATCTTCTGATCGAATTCATCAGTATTCTTAAAGGTCGATCAGTATGTAGATTGTCCTGGACTGCAGAGGAAGCATTTGTTACAGTTAGAAATTTTGGCAGTTTAGAAGAGATCTTTTTTGTTTTTTTGTAGATTTTTATTGTATCTATTAGGTTGGTAGATAGGTAAGTTATATTTTAGATTCATCTAAATTCTGATATATATATAAAATGCCCAAGCTGTTACAAGAGTGCAGAAATTTTTGCTGTTTCGTAACTTGGCTTTTTACTGTTTGGCAGTAAAAACTTGACAAGCTCATGCAAAAGAGTCCTAGTGACAACAGTAACACAGAAAGAGTCGGTGACAAATATAGTCGGCACACATTATGATATATAACTATGAAAACAATGTACATAGTGCAATTACTCTCATGTCGGTGACAATATACAATGGAGAAGTTCAAACTTTAAGCAATATGATTTGAAACAAACTCTGGCATGTATATGTCTAGTTTTTTGTAACCTCTTTAAGCAATTCAACAACCTTTTTCATTTTTGGCCTCCTTGCTGGTGTGATATCAGTACAGAGTAGAGCAATCTTCAAGGCTGCAAGCATTTCTTTTCTCCAAGCAAACGACACGGTGCTGAGCCTTGAGTCAAGTATCTGCTCAGGGGTTTCTCCTCTTGCCGCTGCGCTTTGAACCCACTTCACCAAATCCATCCCTTCGCCAAATTCCTCATCAACTGGTTGTCGGGTCGTAAGGATCTCAAGCATGATAACTCCGTAGCTATATACATTTCCGGGAGCAGTTACTTGCATTGTATATGCATATTCTGCTAAAACAAATAATAATTTAGAAAATGGCGGAAATTTAAAAGAATCGATGCATAAAGTACTCGTGAAGCAGGGCTAAAAGGTTAACTCAACAGTACCTGGAGGGATATAGCCAAATGAACCTGCAACAGCACTGATACTTGCAGTGCCTCTTGAGGGGTCTAAGAGCTTTGAGATTTCAACCTCGCCAACCAAAGCGTTGAGGCTAGAATCTAAAAGTATGTTACCTGAAGAAATATCTAGGTGTATTACTGCCACATGATGAAGGAATGCTAGTCCTTCAGCCACTCCAGTGGCAATGTGTAGTCTTGTTGGCCAGTCTGGTTTATACTCTGGTTGCTTTAAGGAATCATGTAGATACCGAGCCAATGTCCCATTAGGAAAGTACTGGTGCAATAGAAGAGCAACATCTTCATATATTACGTACCCGATGGGTCTAACTAAATTATCATGAAATAGTCGACTCAGCCTTTCAAGTTCTCTAATCATCTTGTTCTGCTGTTGAATTATTGCCCGATCCACAGATTTTAGTCTCTTTACTGATAAAGTCATGCCCGAAGGCATGTCTGCCTTATAAGCGGTGCTAAAAGTCCCACTGCTAAGCTTGTTTTCATCTTTCATGGTTGCTTTCACAACAGCATCAAAATCAATTGCTTGTTGGAGGTTTTCAACGAAGACTTGTCCTGCTAAAATGGGTTGTGGATTCTTGATTATATCATCGGAAATTCCTGCATTTTTGGCAGCCTTTTCTTGTCTCTCCCTTATCATAAATACCAGAACAACAATACTGACAGATACGAAAACTGCTAGACCTGAACCGATAACAGTTAATACAATCCTGTAAGAAACACTATGATGGTAGCTCTGGAGGTCAGAACCAATTGAGTTGCTACATGGAGAATTTAGTGGCTCGCCGCAAAGCCCCTTGTTCCCAGAAAAGCTTGAATTAGAGCTCTTTTGAAATGGCACAAATGGGGGTATTGGACCACTGAATTGATTGTTAGATAAATTGACTTCTATCAAACTTATCATACCCCTGATCAAAGCGGGTATACTGCCTGACAGTTGGTTATTGGAGACATCCAACGATACCAGCTTGTCTAGTTTTCCTAATTCAGAAGGCAACTGACCACGGAGATGATTAAAACTTAAATTCATTGCTATCTGCAAATTCTTGATATGACTGATCTCCAAAGGAATGTTTCCACTAAGATAATTACTACCAAGTTGCAACTCAAGCAGCTTTGTACAATTCCCTATCTCACGAGGTATCTCCCCTCGTATTGAATTCTGACTCAACAACAAGTACTGCAATCTTGATGAGATGCAGATGTCTTGTGGTATAGTGCCATTGATTCTGTTGCTGCTTAAATCAAGCTTGTTAAGGTTCTTCAACCTAAGAATCGCTGTCGGAATCTCTCCAAACAAACTATTGCCAGAAACAATGAATTCTTGCAGATTGGCAAGCGTACCAAGCTCTGTAGGAATTCGTCCAGTAAGCCCATTTGAAGCTAGATTTAGGAGAGTGAGATTAGCGCACTGAGAAAACTCCGGGACAATCTCTCCAGACAAATTGTTATTATCTGCTTCAAAGTAAGTCAAGCCAGTAATGTTTCCAACTGACTTGGGAATGCTTCCTATCAATAGATTGTTTCCGATCCTAATACTAGAAAGGCCTTTACACTTGCCTATCAATTCCGGAATATCACCAGTCAATCTGTTTTGAGTCAGAACCAATATTTCTAATTTTTCCATTACAAAAATGCTCTTTGGTATAGGCCCTTCAAGCTGGTTTGAGTGAAGATTCAACACAGTAAGTCCCGAAACTGAACCTAATTTCTCTGGAATTAGGCCAACAAATCCATTCTCATATGCCGTAAAAACTCTAAGTTTAGACAAACTTCCCACCCAATCAGGTAAAAAACCAATAAATTTATTGACAGATAACTGCAAATAATGCAACAGTTTTAGCCCTTGAAGCTCATCAGGTATTTCTCCAATAAGCAAATTATTTGAAAGATTCAATGACTTAAGATTCCTAAGCCTACCCAACTCTTTAGGAACTGAACTTCCAAACTTATTAAAAGACAAATCAAGAAACTCAAGCTCATACAAATGTCCAAACTCTAATGGAACTATCCCATGAAAATTATTATACGAAAGGTCCAAAGACTTCAATGCTGTAAGCTGAGAAATCACAGAGACGTTACCTTGTAGCCCTTGATGAGAAAGATCAAGTCTTTCCACTCTTGAACTGTTGAAGCCACATCCAATTCCAGGCCAAGAACAGTAATTGCCTGAGTTCTTGAAATCCCACTGAGCCAAACTCAACTCCTTGCTAATTTCCAGCAATGTGGCCTCATCATCCTGAGAAACCACAACTTGAGACATTGCTAGCAATCCAATCAGTATGAACTTAAAGAAATCCATATGGGCTTTCTTGGTAAAGTATAGTGTCAAGACTAACAGGCTACTAATGAACAAAAAACAAGTACATTTCATTGTTATTTTTAGCAAACTAAAAATGACACATTTCAAGAGTTGTTGAAAATCTTGAACCTAAAGCAAGCACAGAAAAAACCAACCCTTGATATGGGGAAGAAAGTTGAGTAGCCCAAGAATAAGAGCTTTATGGTCAAAACTTACACAATCAGTTACAGACTTAATAATACCATGAAAATATGGAGTTTTGAACAGAAATAAGAGAAAAAGATGACTCCTTTAATATATTGCAGTACATTATAAGTAGACCAAGACTCTAAGTTGATAGTATATGAAGTAATGAAAGAGAAGAAGAGGCAAAAAGAAGTCTAAAGTTATGGTAAAACTGTGGGTTTAACACTTGTAAGACTGGCAGTGTGACTGTTTGTTCACGAGGCTGATATGAGCAGTGTAATTACTATGTTTTTAAACTTTTGACCATAAATTTCTCTTTTATTTACAGTTTTTTCACCACCCCTTTAGACTTTATGTAATTAATATTAAGTAAAACAAATTTACAAATCAGAAAACAAAACTCCAGCTAAATAGTGAGTGCCTGGACCCAGAGACACTTTTTTTTGGTGCAAGATGCAACTCAGTAAAGAAATACTATAATTTGTACAAACAAAAGGAATTATCAGTGAGTTAATGAGAGACATGCATGAGTAGAGTTGCAGGTTTTATGAATGGATATGATTATGGCAACAAAGTGGAGTCATTAGTCAATTATTTCTGCTATTTAAGTGAATCAGTTAAATCATTCTTGGTAAGTGCTGGTGTTTGTATACTTTTGTGTTGATTAGTTGTTCAAAAATAGGTTGTTTATTATGCTGTCCAATTTTTGGGATATTGAATCATGAAAGGAATACCTCAGAATTTTTCCTTATACTTGATAAATCATATAGTGCTAGACGTCATTTGGAGAAAAAATTGTAAAAAAATATTTGAGAAATATTCTAGAAAATATAGGATTAATTTAAATTATAAATTGCAAAAATTAAAAAATATACACAAAATAATTTTCAAAACTTCCGAAAAATAGGTAAGTGGGGCCGTGGGGTAACCCAGGTTGGGGGGCAGGTGATATGATGTATCCATCCAGTGGGATTGTGATTGAGATTGAAATCGGTGATGGTGGTGGTGGCTTTTTAATGAACACAAACATGCATCATGCTCCCTTTATCATGCCTTGTCTCTCTTATTCCAAGCAACCATCCTCCACTTTTCCTTTTTCTCCTCATCTCCATTCTTCACTATTGTTACAGCAACTAAATCTAATATTACGACATAGTATAATTTTTGGCGTAAAATTAACTTCAATTTAACACTATAATAATGTAAAAATTATATCGAATTATTAGAATAATAATAATTTGGCAAAAAAAAATTATTAGAGTGACAATAAATTTGGTATCAAAAATATATTTGATGTAATTTTTACATAAATTTAATGTAATTTATAATTTCTATTATGACCTTGTCTTTATTAATATAAACAAATTTAATATGAGCATATCTTATTTATATTTTATTATATATAAAAAGATTCTTTATTTTTGAAAAAGTAAGAATATTATATCCTTATTTAGATATTTAGCGTTGAAATTAATTTTATAAATGAGTAAATTTGAGATTAAAATAATGTAAAAGTTATATTATTTTAATATTACAGGTTGGAGAGTATGTTATGGCCAGGTTATTTCTTCGTAGTTCCTCTTTTGTTGTCCTTTTCAATGATTTATCATTGTAAGGTTTTAGAAATTAGTAAAACTTGTAATATAAAAAATTAATCACATCTATTATATTTTTCTCACTATATTCATTTTATATCAATAACATGTACTAAGTACGGTCGAGATTAAAATGTTAATTAAAAAAATTAAAATTAAATTATTAAGAATAAATTAAATTAATGGTATTATTTAATGAATTTATATGAATCGAAGTCGTGGAGCTGTGTTTGTTCCGGAAGCTAGTATCGGACTCCCTCCGTCCCAACCATTTATATTCAAATTGTTTGGGCACACAGGACAAGAAGTATAATAAAATAATGTTACTTTTCTTAAGATACCGGATGAGAGAGAAAGAAAAAGTGTAATTTAGTAATAAAAAGTATAAAGTTAGTTAAAGTGGTGGAACCATTCAATATTTAATTAATAAAATGATTGCAGTGGGAGAAAGTAGTGAATATAGTTATATTATAAAAAATTTACTATTTTTGGTAAGTTTGAAATTTATAGAATTGAATGAGACATAAAAAAAGGAAGTGTATAGAAATTAATGGGAAGAAGGAGTATAGCATTGTTTGTCCAAACTTTTAAGGGTGTGTATTCAATTAGGATTTTAATGTATTATATATAATTCATGGATTTTAATGAATTATATCAGATTTTGATTATACTAATCTAGATAAAATATTTTAGAGTTGATGAAAAGTATTTGGTATTTTAACATAATCCTTCAAAATCTCATGAATTATGGTGGGATTTCAAAAACCATAAAATACATTGAAGAATGTCACAAAATCCATCATTTTATAAAGTTCAAAAAAATCCGTTAGCATGTGAATATCATCAGTTTTTAATGGATTTTAAATAATCTCAGTTGAATACCTTCATATTTTTAAGCATAATTTAAAATCCCGATTGGATATCACCAGATTTTGTAGGATAATTTAAAATCTTAGTTAAATACTATAAAATTCTAAAATTATGATACATTTTTTAAAATCCAAGTTGAATATACCTGAATTTTATGAATAAAAAAAAATCTTTAAAATTCTAATTCAATACACCCCTAAAATATCTTCCTAGACTCATAAATTCATTGACCTTGGGCTTTGTATAAAAGCAAATGAAAACCCCAATGATACTGGGAACTGCTAGCTTTCGAATACGAGATATCCATTCTAGGGCGCATTTGCCCAATTGATCCGTCTGAAGGAATAATTAGGTCAAAGGAGGTTGAAGTCCCGACCTGATTGATGATTTTATTTTTGTTATCTTGTATTTTTATTGATTTTATTCTATTTAATTTGATTTTACTATTGTTTTATTCTTTTTTAGTTAACCTTTGTATTTCTTTTTATATATTGCTAATTCAATATATTATACGAATCATAATAAAAGTAATTTTATATATTTTTTAACCTTTTTGAATCATATATATATAGCAGAATATATTATTTGAAAATATATTATTTTAAGCTGTATTGATTTAGTATAATTAGTAGAGTTCTGTTTTTATTATACTTTTTGATTTGTAAGTATCACCTAGGTATTCTTCTTTAATTTATGTATGACTTATAATACTATAATATTATTTTACGCGTTTTTTATTTGTAATTCTTATATTGATTTCAATTCATTCATATTATTTTTCATATGACTCAATAGTGTATTTTAGTGAAATAATAAATTTTTTGAAATCGTATTATAATTATAATTTTTTTATTTATTATAATTAATAACTTTTATTAATAAGTGAAACACACTTTTAAGTGGTAGTTTGGTTGCTGCTCTTTTTGGTTTCATCAATTTGTTAGTTTCATTATAATTTCTTCTTTTACTTCTATATGACTTTTAATATTATATTTATTAGTTTACTCGCCTTTTTTAATTACAATTCTTATATTGATTTCAACTCAGTAATCAAATTTCCCATATGACTCAATAGTATATTTTGATAAAATAAAAAAAATTAAATCGTATAAAAATTATAGTTTTTTTATTATAATCATAACATAAATATCGTACCTATAAGCGAAACCCCTTTTTTAATTGGTCCTAAATTTATATCACTTTATTTTTGTTCAACTCATATTTTTGTTTCACGCCAATCATTCTATTTCTGATACAACTCTATATTATTTTATTTTTAATGAAATATAACTAAATTTTTGAAATTGTATTATGATTATTTCTAATTTTATTTCAGCTTGATAATGCTATTTCTGATATGACTCTATATAACTTTACAGTATTTTTAATAAAATAATAAAATTGTTAAAGTAATATTATTATAATTTTTTATTATAATTCTAACATAAATAATGTATTTATCACATGTATATCATAATTTCTTTTTTACTTTTTTTAAAATAATTGTAAATAAAAATAAAATTAACAATAACTTTAATTCCCGATTTGTTCTTAACTTTATTTCACCTCTGGATTCATATATTTTGTACGTTTCTATATTAATTTTAATAAATTAATATGATTATTAGAATTATATTATAATTGTAATTTTTTTAATAATAAATTATACCTAAATAAATAATATATTTAGATAATAATAATGATGTATAATAAGAAAATGCAAAGACTACCCTACTTTTAGAACTAGATGCATGAAAATATATATTAGCTTGGAATAGTGGTTAAAATACCAACCAACTTATGTGTACTGATATTTTTTTTGAACTATACACATGTTTTTTATACGTAATCATTGCAATTAAAATTTTGATTTGGCTGAATACGAATGTTTAACATGCGTATCATATATTAAAAGAAATATATATAACATGCATACTCGACATGTTTATGCCTAGATATATACGAAATATGCCTTTTTGTGATATATTACTCACATTCGTATTTAGCGGGTATCTTGAACAAGCCTTCCCACAGCTCGATAGTTTATGTTGGGTTTTCTGAGTAAAAATTAAAAAATTTAACATAGCATACTATTATAATTTTTAAAAATAATTTAAATAAATTAATTAAGACAGTGTTTCGCACGGGTTATCAACTAATATAATTAATTAACTAACTTACTCCTGAAATTATGAGAAATAGATTAGGAAATATTTTGAAAAAAAAAATCAAACTATACTACGGGAAAAAGCTAATAGACATCAATTACATAAAAAAATCTAAAATCTAGTGAGAAAAAATCTGTATTTTTCATATCGGTTGTAAAATGATGTGAATAGCAATATAATATATCGTTTCTAATTAAACAACCGATGTATTAGACATACTATGACATCAGTTAATAATTGATGTGAAAAAAAAATAAACAATATTGATTGAAATATGCAATAACATTTGTGTAATAAAAATGATGTATTAAACATAAACCTGACAATATTGGTATACGACACGTGAACACGGTACGAAATGACACGAATAATTAGTGTTTGAGTTCGAAAATTTAGTACACGAACACGAAAAAACACGAATATTATTAGTGTCGGGTTTGAGTTTACGATATAAGTGCACGACACGGAACGAAAGTCCACGGATTAAATAAATAATTAAATTTTAAAAAAATATATAATATATATATAGTAAATACCAGATGTGAATTTTTCCAATTCTAAATAATATATATATAATTATAAATATTAAAATATATTTTATTGTTCCTACTTGAGTGAACACTTTACCATTTAATTATCTATTACATTTTTTAACAATTAATTTTTTTCGCTTACAATCTCTGTACTTTAGTATACTAAAACGGGTAAATACGAATATATTAATTCCGGGTTAGTGTCACCAAATTAATACGCGTATGCAAATTCGGGTCGGGTTTAGATTTAAAATTTGATATAGGAAAACACGAATGTACACATAACGTTTATACACAACACGAACCATTGTCCAGTCTAATTAAACATGTCTAAATTCGAGAAAAAAACTGTGTGAAGGCGCCGCTCGTTCAACAAAAATTAAACGTCAAAATTTGGCGAACATGTCCAAATTTGGGATAAACTAAAGCAACAAAAAATTATGCCCGTTTGATCTAAAAAGTAAAGGAACTAAAGAAAGAAATTATCTCAAAATCCAACTTTTTAAATCTATTATATATATATATATATAATAGAGCAACTAGGGGGTTTATGAGACATTTTATTCATGCTTAAATTACTATTTTGCCCCCACATTATTATATAGTATTGATATTGTAGTTAATGCGCATGTATTAATTGTCTAATTTATGTACATGTATTAATTAGTCATTATTACATATAATCATTACAATTTCATTATTTATATTAACAAATAAGTACTCTACATTAATTTTATATTTATTATTTTGAGGAGATATATCCACTATACCGATTATATTCAAGGAAAACAACGCTTTTAAAGTTAGTGGACCTGAGCACGGAAAATGTAAAATAATTTTTAATGGTAGAAGTAATGGAGATTATTATAAGAACATTGTTCGGCCAAAACTAAACATAAATAGAGTTGGAGTTTTTGTTAATGACAAATTGATTTTGACAATGATTATTAATCGTAGGATGAATAAATTTGTCAATGAATTTAGAACGAATACATATGTGAATCGTTTATAAAATAATATGTGGGGTTTGTTAGACATTTTATTCATGTTGAAATTAATAAATTGCCCCATATTATTATATATCAATGGCATTTTATTTAATGCGTATGTATTAATTGTATTTAGTATTTTTATAGGAATTGAATTGAATTTAACATTTATGTATTAGACTTTATCATATAAACATTACAATTTAATTATTTATATTGAAAGTTTAGTACTTTACATTAATTATATTTATAATTTATCAGATTATAATTTTAACAAAAATCGATAACACAATGTATAGAATTTATCATATTGTGAAGATATATCATGATACTGATTATATTCAAGGAAAAATCGTTGTTAGAGTTAATGCACTCGAGTATGAAAAATGTAAAATATTTTTAATGGTAACAATACTGTAGAAATTATAAGAATATCGTTCGAGTCAAACTAAACATAATAAACATAAACATAGTCAAATTAGAATTTTCGTAAACGCCAAATTTACTATGACAGTGATTGTTAATCGTATGTCAAGGAATTTGTTAATGAATTTAGAATGACATTTTCAGAATACACATGCAAATCAATATGAAGAGTCATCTATAAAATAATCATAATTTGCGTATTCTGAAAAGTAAATTATAAAACAAAAAATACGCATGCGTGTAACAATATGTATACATATAATTTGTTTGTCATCTTTCATATTGAATTATTATATTTAGACTATAAACAAAAATAAACTAATGTCAATTTAATAAATATCGAAATCTTATGTTTAAAAGAACAATTAAATAAAAGGGATTATTAATATTACAAAATATTATCATGTTAAGATATCGATCATATAACTAATTTAGCACTAACTCATTCATGATAAATATGTAGATATATCTTATATTTTGAAAAAATTAATAATAATTATAGAATTTGTCCGTGCCTTGCAGCTAGTTTACGTTAAACCCACAATGTTGTTTGTACATTCATTCACTAAAATATAAAGAAAACAACTCGGGAATATGTGATATACGGTAATACCCCACATTTACATGTCAAATTCATTGTACTCTTGAGAACAATAAAACTCTTCTTTCATCTGTATCGAACTTTTAAAACTATACTGACTTCCTAACTAGGTCCTCTGCAGTCTGCACTGAATTTTTTTTCTCTTTAAAGGTTGTTCTGTTAATAAAAAGCTTCCACTCTTTCAGCAGTCAAACATGCCAGCAGCAAAAGATGGTTTCACGCAGGTTTTGATCCTGGAAGAATTATCTGATCACACCAGATCGCGATGGAGTTTATGATTAATACTCATTGCGGAAGGTGCTGTAAGAGGCAGATCAACTGGAAACATGCGGGAAAGCAGCCTCCTATTAGCTGAAGTTTGAGTCTGTCCGCTTGTGTCAATCGTGACATTTTTATTGGCAGGTGGATTCTGCATGAACAAGATTTCCACAGATAGTTTCATCCATCCTTGCAGATAACTTTCTTTTCTTTGTTGTTTCATAAGCCTGAACACGGAAGTGCAGATGTAGAAAAGACACATAAGAACCCTGTGTTCAACTAAAGGATTGCAATAGAACAGCATGAAGACAAAGTTCTAATAACCTTCTCAACAGAAAAAAAAACAAAAAGAGGAAAGTGAGCTGAGTTTGTAGATCAAGTTTAAAATACATTAGCAATGAAAGGTCTTATAATCGTCTTGAGAGCATTCTACAGAGACGAGCTTATGTTCCAGGATATACTACTTATCAAGGAAATAAACAATCCAATTGCTTAGATTATGTAGTCGGACGCTACAAAACAATTGGCAACACTACTAACAACTACAGTCTACAACTTGTATAGGATGAGAATCAACAACATACATCTTGATTTCTAAAATTGTTTATGGTAAGACACTACTTGAAACCTAGAGAGCAAAAAAAAAATATTTTACAAGAAAAATCTGTATACCTTTTCTTCTTCACTGCTAAGTACCATTTAACGTTCCTTTGCTCGACAAATAGCTTCCCGTATTTCATGGTTATCCATGGTACCTTTAGGCCACAATTCAGCCAGCTGAAAAACACGGGCATAACTTTTAGTACATATGTTGCATGAAGAAGATTCCAACATTTCAAATAAAGAAGCAAGCAAATCAGTTAACTCGTATTTCATTATATGCAAAGCTCATAAGAAAATAATGGGAAAAAATTCAACACTTAAACCAAAATTAACATGAGACCACTGCAACTCCAATTTGAACAACCCTATAAAACTATTTCAAACATTCGATGCATTGTAAAAACAACGAAAAAAAAACTTGAACAACTTACAGTAAATCAGACTAAAATTGTTGACAGTTGAACACATAAACTTTTACAATGTGGTAGAGCCTTCTTATAATTTACAACAGTGCAAACATTTACACACATTGGTAGCATCTAATCAAAGGATAACTAGACTCAAAACAAAAAACAAATTTCTATGTTTTCACGTTTAAGCAAGACCCTATACATAATACATTACATTGAACATATATAACATTGAACATGTAATTCAAGAATCTATATATATTATCATTACTTAAAGGATAACTAAGACTCAAAACAAAAACTTTTTTCAATGTTATATTGCCAAGTAGCCTAAGTGACTTGTTTAAGCAAGAACCAATACATCAATACATAACACTAACACATATAACACTAAACATGTAAATCAAGAATCCATATAAATTATCAAAAAAAAATCCCAAGGGTAACAAAACATTGCAGGAAACATAAGCAGAAGCGTACGATGCCCACAATTAAGAATAATTGGTCGAAACAGAAGTTCATTGCATGCTACGCAGAGCATATGACATTAGATTCCTATTGGATTGCACCTGTATTGGCGTGCTTATTTTATTGCTGATGATATTAACAATTGTTAGATTCATATGATTGCTTTTCATTTTCAAACTATGAGTTAGTATTTTATCAGAAATCAAAGAGGGTGTACAAGGTGCAACATACCTTGAGAGGCACATTTGTACGGGCATTCAGCACAGTGCTAAATTAAGGGTCACCAAGAATCACACAACATTTGCCAACACCATATTTGGTTACAGAATCCCTCAGGGAAGCTTCCTCCTCTGCTGGCCAGTGAATCCTGCCCCTATCCATATCCTTCTAATATCTGAACAAAAAACTAATTCAGCACATATGAAACTGGAACAAGCATGTAATTTCCAATTAGTCATACATTATAATCACACAAGGTCTCTAATATGGTTTTACAAATAGGTAAACTTAAATGTTCTATTCAGAGAAGAAACTCAAAAAAGCTAATGAGCATATAATAACAATCAGCTGAGAGGGAAAGTTATTTTCTTTTTCCTTTTTAATGATTTTATCTTGCATCACCCAGATGACACAGTTTCTTACTATTACGTGATGCACATACAGGATCTTTAAGCTCGGGTGAGAAGCAGTCCCTTGCCTTCTCAAACTCTCAAGTATGTGAAAACAACAATTGAGATCAAAATATTGTATTTATGCAAAATTTTGGTGAATACCAATGATTTTAGAAAACTCATAGACATAGTGAATTACCCTAGTATACGAGTTTCCCTCATTTTATAGGTGATAAGATACATCTTACGGAGAAGAAAATGAAACATCTGACATATATTAGGAAAATAATGATATGGATGCCTACAAGTTGGACAATGAGACTCCTTAACACCATTCATGCACCTATGAACACACCAGAAACAGGAAACATGGCCACAAGCTGCAAAAAGGATAATTTGTTAGACTGTACAAAATGAAAACAAATAACAAAATAATCTAATTAACTGAAATAAAGAAAGAGAGCTAAAACATATGAAATCAAAGATCTAAAGAAGCCCTCCAAACAAAAATAGAGAACGTCGCGAAAGATAAGTAAAGCGGAGTGTGTTTTTTCTAAGACGTAAGTTTTGTCCAATAATTCATTTGGGGAAAGTTGCCGCCCAATAATTTACCTAGTAAACCGATGTATCATTTTTTAATTTTACTTTTTAATTTTAATAATTAAAATATTATTTATTAAATAAAAAACAAATAAAGTGACTTATGTATTTATGTACAATTTATTTTATTAATTTTTATGATATCATATATTATATTTTTCATCCACCAATAAATCAGATTATAATTCTAATATTAACTTAAGATAATATTTTCACTTGAATATTTTTAAATATTAAGATAGCAACTAATGTAACAACGGGTGCTGGTGTTACATGACACTAGTTTTATATGTTTTGTAACACTAACGGAGAGGTGTTATAATAGGTAAAAAAAATTACCTAATATAACGCTCCTTGTAACACTTGCATTACATTAGCCCACTTATGGTGTAGTGAACCATTCAGAAGGTGGGAACCTGATTTTGTATTGTCTAATGATTAACATTTGATTTACCGTACAAAGTTGACGCAGGGATTATTTGCTTGACATACTTTAACGTAAAGTCAAGATGAGGCTGTTGGCTTTAAAAATTAGGTAAAATGAACATTTTTTGACATGTACATATTGAGTGGATAGCCACATACTGCAAAACGACATTATCTTCCTTTTTGAAGGGTTTTATAGTATAATAACTAGGCCTTCTAAAAGGAAGACCAATTAAAAGTCTTGGACCACGGATGGAGATGGTAAAAACAATAATTTGATCCCGAAAATATTTGCACTTACACATATATTCCATGTTTAATGTGACAGACAATTCATCGAATACAGGGCAATATATAATTATTCTAACGGTTCTAAGGGGTATAAAATTGGTAGATAAGAGAGTCGCCTTTTTATATTATCCAATGAATTCTTGCTTCTTAATTCTTGTTCTACATCACTATATTTCACAGTTCATTTGTGAATCAGAATGCAAAGAAAACAGTGCTTAAATCAAAACAAGAAAGAAAACAGAAAAAGATAATTTGTACATGGATAGAATATTTTACCTTAAAAAATAATTTTTTGACAAGAGAAGAGGCTATATCTTCATCAATCCCCTGCCACCATTATATTTTTATTATCAGTATCATGGAAAAAATGCGACCAATTTCTTGTGCCCACAAGTATAACTTAATACTCTGCCAAAACGTGTACCTGAGTGTCATGATATATGTGCCTTTGGCGACTTCAGCTGGAAATATCTGCAAGTCATTAGTCAAGCAACATATATGCATCAAACTACTTTTTAAAAGTAATAGTAACAACAAGACAAATTACAGAAAACCCGATGAACAAAAAATTGATTATCTGATAACTAGAATACAATTGCAAAAGATTCATCATCTCATATGAAGGGGGTGTTTGGTTGATGATTAATGTGCCCAGTTAACATGAATCGGAACCTTAAACCCAATTGATAATATTTGGATTACAAGGAAATGGATCTTGGTGTAAATCAAACCCACCATTCCCCTTGGGTTTTAATTTCATTTCATTAACCCCATTCTCATACTCTCCATTCCCGATTCTCATTTAACTATTATTTCATATAATTATTTATATAAATAACCTTAACAACACAAATTTATATAATTTATAGGTAACAAAATTGTAGGACCTTGAAAAAATGAGAATTTTAGTTGATAGTTGTATCTGTAAATGAAAATTATTATCCTTGTATAATTTTATGAGATGGTAAATAAAATTTTACATACGGTATTTAAATATAATTTAGTTAAAGTGAAGTACATTTATCATTAATTTTAATCAGGTATGTGTATATGTGTTTGTATTAAAATATTAAATCATTATAGACTTACATTTTTTCACTTGTGTCATATTGAACCCAAACTATTTAATAATCATGTAGGAGGAAGGCTTAGGCCGTCAACCAAAGTACATTTTATTTTTTTAGCTTGAATAATAAAGATTTTGAAGCAATTTCACAGAGTGATGAGGTGTGGTCATTCATATTAATCTTAAATTCACTTTTTGTAATAATATATATGTGATTTAAGAGTAATATCTAAACCATCACGCCTCATTACTTTGTGAAAACACTTCAAAATCTTCATTATTCAAGCTAAAAAAACAATTTCTTCATGTACTTTGGTTGACGAACTAAGCCTTACTGCTACATGATTATTAAATTGTTTGGGTTCAATTTTATAAAAGTGAAAACATGTAAGCCCATAATGATTTTATTATTTTAATACAAACACATATACACACATATACCTGATTAAAATTAATGATAATTAAAGTTCACTTTAACTAAATTATATA
The DNA here is from genome assembly GCF_009905375.1 of Apium graveolens. NCBI lineage: Eukaryota > Viridiplantae > Streptophyta > Magnoliopsida > Apiales > Apiaceae > Apium > Apium graveolens. Next base: position 225,387,020 of record NC_133656.1, on the reverse strand, counting down.
TCTTTACTCTTAAAATATGTAAAAGTTTCATTATCATCTCATAAAATTATTCATTGATGATAATTTTATTCACAAATATAACGATCAACTAAAATTTAACTAAAATTCTCATTTTTTTTCAAAGTCTTACAATTTTGTTGTTATATATATATATATATGACAGCTAGTTGTTCAATTTGTTTTCTATAAATTGTTATCTTTTCATGCTAATATTTATATTCTTTCACTTGAACAACATACATGGAATGATTTATAAATATTTACCTGCAATTTTAAAAAAATTACGAATTTATTTATTATTTGAACAAATCAATTTAAAAAAATTAAGAATAAATCACTTTTACATGTATAAAAGATAACTACATGGACATAAACAATATATATAAGTTTTGGGTAACTTTAACTAATATAAATTACCTCTAAATGTACGAGTGAACGTGAGTTTCTAGAGCACCTTCTTCATTGTTTACTGCATAAAAAAATATATCAAAAATGTATTAACTAAATAATAATATCTGAATTCTTCGGAAAAAAATTATGAATCAAGTTAAAGACCCTAAAAACATGATATGTGATTTTTTTATTGAAATCGACACAATAAATATTTGAAATATAACTAAATTATATATGAATACTTAGAATGAATCTTGATAAATAAATTAAAATCACAATATTATAATTTAGTTAAACTCATACTAATCTTAAAATGTGAAACCAAATGAGTCTTCATATATAATTAGATTTCGATTTTGATTTAATTTTAGCACAAAAATCAAAACAAATACAAAAATGAGGTTCAGTTCAATAAGAAAGAATACATGTACGGACCGATTTTGTTGAATACGTAATATAAATGTGAATAAAATATCTAGTAATTAAATATACCTCTTAAATATTTAATGTGGTCGTCTCTCTGTCTGAGTGGAGCCAATAGCTGGTCACAATCCTCTATAACTGTTTCGTTCGCCAAAAGTGGGTATACAAAACGATGAGGGGTGGTCCTCATCAAAAATTTTGGTGCAGAAGCAAGTGTCTATTCATGATATAACTTGAATATAAAGAATATGGATGCAAATTCCGTAGGTACCTGATACGGGGGTGCGGGGTGGAGAGAGTAAATTTTTATTTGGCGAGATAAGATTTATCACTTGATAAGACCTGGAGAGAAAGCAAGTTTTTCTCCGACGAGAAAAGATTTATCACTTGAATTATTGCGGAGGCACAACTCTTAGCTATTGTAGAAATCTGTCTATATATAAGAGTGTATTCGTATTAAATACCCAAAGAACCTTTTAGAAAGAACCTTCTAGAATTGGGCCTTAATATATGGGTCATATTAAATGGGCCTTCATGAACATCACGTCCTTATTTGGACGTTCAGAGCAAATATGTTCATAAATTTCATATCCTATTTTGCACGTGTTTTTGGCGATGCTAGCTTTTACTATATATGTATGCATATCTAAACTATATTACTAAAATCGAAATATTAATGATGTGGGATGTATGGTACCTATTTTTGGTACTTGGGCCTCTATTCCTAAACATATAAAATTTTGGTCGGTTTGAAACTTATTTTAATAGAACGGTTTATTTTTAAATACTCCTTAGTTCATCTCTACGACCGACCTAATTATATTGGGCTCGTCTATGGATCTATCTATTTCAAAACTACCTACGGGCCTATTTGTTTTATAACATATTTTAGTGGGTCTGTTTATTTTAATAATCAATTAAACTATTTGATATAAACACATCTTTATGACATATTTATCCATACTATATTATTAAAACTGAAATATTAAAAGTTTGGTCTGTACACTATCTATTTTTAAATACTCAATTTTGGTACTCAGGGCTTATTTCTACCTATACATTTGGTCTACTTATTATACGAATCTATATTTATACACTTGGGCCTCTATATTCTAAAAACTGAAACATTAAAATTTTTGGTTGGTACTGTCAAACATTGAGGTACTCTACGGGTCTATTTACTTAAAGCTTATTTTAATAAATCTTTTGAAATACTATTTCGTTTATATTTACAATCTAATATATTGCCAGGCGAGATAAGGTTTTACTTGAGTTTTTTTGGAGGCACGACTCTTATTGTAGAAATACATATATATAAGTGTATTCGTATTGAAAACCCAAAAATCATTTTAAAAAGAACCTTCTAGAATTAAGCCTTAATAAATATAGGACATTATAAAATAGGCCTTCATGTACATCGGGTCCTTATTTGCAAGTGCTTTTGGTGATTCTAGTTTCTCCTGTATATGTACACAAATCTATACTATATTATTAAAATCAAAATATTTAAAGGTTTGGGATGTATGGTACCCATTTTTGATACTCAAGTTTTGATACTTAGCCTAACTATACATATTTATACACTAAGGCTTCCATATTCTTAAAATCGAAACATAAAATGATTGGTCGAACATGTGGGTCTATTTATTTTTAAACTTATTTTTGTAGACCCATGTATTTCAAAATATTACTTAGGGCCTGTTTGGCCACTCCCGATTAAGTAACTTATTGGCTTATAAGCCATAAGTACTTATCGACGAGTGTTTGTCGACCCAACTTATAAGTTGAATTTACAACTTATAAGCTGATAAGTTAAATATTAGCAACGACGTACTTTTTCTCAACTTATTTTTGATTTTTTGTTTTTTTATTAATTTTTGTTTTAAAATTTATGTTTTTACATGTCTTTCTAATTTAAAATTTACGAATTAAGATAATTATATTTGAAATTTATTTATTTTAGCTCAGTTAAGTAAAAAAATATTCTGACATTTAACCAAACACTTATTTAACTTATAAGTATTTATCTACTTATCCCTTATAAGTCCCTTATTCATTTTAAGTCATAAGTTACTTATTTAAAGATTTCCCAAACGGGCACTTAGTTCATCTCTACAACCTAATTATATTGGGCTCGTCAACTTGTTTATTTAAAACTAATTACGGGTCTATTTGAGATTTCTTAAATAATGTAACTTATAACTTAAAGTTGAAAAGTGTTGTATAAGTGATGTGACCATATTAACTTATAAGTTATCTAGGTGTTTGGATAATTTTATGTATAAATTACTTACAAGCTGATAACATGTTTGATAAATCATAACTTATAAGTTATAAAAATTGAAAAATATTTAAATGCAAATTAGTAATTACATTAATTAATAATTTTATTACATGAAAATAAAATTAAAGGAGAAATTATTTTAAAAAAACATTACTTTATTACAAATTACTAAAACAACGAAGTCAAAGTACTCCTTATATTTTTTAATATTCGACGCCTTGACTTTTGGCACACATTTTTAGGTGATTTGATTGTATAGCTAAAATTAATATTTTTAACTTTTTGTGAATAAAAGTACATAATCAAAATTTTCATTCACAAAAAGAAAATTTTAAAAATATTAATTTTAACTATCCGAACAAAATACCTAAAAATGTGTGCAAAAAATCAAAATGTCAAATAATAAAAAACAGAGAAAGTAAAATACCTATCAATTATCAATAACAATACTACATATAATACTATCGTAAGGGAAAACAAAGATCGTGAACCGGAGTAATAATGGGGGGAGAAGAATGAAAATGAAATACTAATTGTTAGGAGTTGGCACTTTCAACAAATGACGTAAAATTCATTTGAATATGATCACTCCCTTATTTTCTCAAACAGTGCATCAAAAAATGAAACGACACATTCTTCATATATCCTCATCATATGAGGCCCCAAACAGCCACTACATACCTATTTGTTTTATAACCTATTTTAATGTGCCTGTTTATTTTAAGAATCTATCCAATTGTTTTTTATAAACACATCTTTATGACATATTTATCCATGCTATATTACTAAAACCGAAATATTAATAAGTTTGGTCGATACAGTACCTATTTTTTTATACTCAATTTTGGTACTTAAGCTTATCTATATCTATACACTTGGTCTACTTATCATACAAATATATATTTATACACTTGGGTATTTATATTCTTAAGTGAAACATTAGTTTTGGTAGGTCCATTTGTCAAACATTGGGCTACTCTACGGGTCAGATTATTTAAAACATATTTTAATACCTATTTATTTTAAAATACTACTTAGTTTATATTTACGACCTAATATATTGTCTGGCGTAATACTGTTTATCACTTTGTTTTTGCGGAGGCACGAAATCCTTATATATATGAGTGTTTCCCTATTGAATACCCAAAGAACCTTCTAGAATTGGGCCATAAAATTTATGGTCATATTAAAATAGTCTGTGCTTTGCATGAAATATAAGCTAGTATAATGGGGACATAAGCTACTATACGTTATTAAAATCGAAACTTTTGGTCGGTCTATCTATGGATGATTGGACCGGTCCAGAAGGCTATTTATTTTAAAAGCTAATTTAACGGCCTAATTCTTTAAAAAATATTCTAATTAAAATACATTTGTTACAACACAATTATTCTAAAAAGCTTTTTTAACCGGCCTAGTTAAAACTATTTTAAAGAGTCTAATTTTATTAAAAACCTATTCTAATTAGAACACATATAACTAACTACTCCCTCTGTCCCATTGAATTCTATACATTACTTTTTGGCACGCTTTTCAATGTTCATTTAAAACATAGTTCCACAAAAGTTTTTTAAATTTTTTTTTCTAAATAAAAGTTTTATGTTTAAACTTTTATTCACAAAAAAAAAATAAAAAAAACATTATGAAACTATACTTTATAGAAGTCTCGAAATGCGTGCAAATAGTGCACGTATAGAATCAGTCAGGACGGAGGTAGTATTATATAGGAGTACTAGTTAAACACATCTCTATAGGACCTACTTTTAAAAAAGATAATTTAACATACATGCACGAGATATAAGCTAGTACATATATAAAAAAATATTCAGAAGTTGTCTTTTTTATGTACTTTATTTTTTCCTTCTTTTTTCTTTTAAAGTTGATCTTAAAATTTAAAAACCTAGTTCCCATATCACTTGACATTTTGGCATATCGAAAAGTCTCGGAAAACTACCGATCCACGGCAAATGAAATGATTTTGTTAATCGTAGCTATCTAGCACTCCTGTACATCCAAAAGTACGAAAAGTATCTAAAGAGAGACATCGGTCGATTGAAACTTTAAAGTACCTTTGATGTTTTGCGCCGAATATATTTCCCAGAAATGCCCGAAAGACGGTCTATTAGAGGGGTGCATTTCAATCAAGATTTTTTCGGGTTTCAAAGTCTATGGATATTCAATTTAGAATTTGAAAAATCCTTTAAAATCTGGAGCTAGCTATTCAATTTGGATTGTAAAAAGTCTATTAAAATCTGAGTGTATTTAATTTAGATTTTAAAAAAATCCATTAAAATCTTGTGATATTCAATTTGGATTTTAAAAAATCCATTGAAATATGATTGTATTCAAAAGTTCATGGATTTTGTTTTATTTGATAAATTGGTGGATTTTTATGGATTTGCTAATATATTTTTAATCTTTTAAAATCTCTCTAAACTTCACGAGATTTTGATATATTTCTGAAAAATTTCACAAAATCATCATGACTGTGCAAGATTTTTTTATCAACTCTGTCCAAATCCGCGAACAATTAAAGTCAACGAAAATCTTTTAAAATACATATATTATTTTCAATCCTTTAAAATCTGTACTGAATACACCCCCCTAATTCTTAGGATATTTCCCCCTCATTTAATTGCTGCAATTCCGCAACAGAGATGGAATGAGAACGTATCAAAATTTTGTATCTTAGAGGTAGTTTGAGTAACATGAATTAAACGGATGAATGCTCAAGCATTGGCACTCAGACACATACATAACTTCACAAATGCATGTGTGATAATATTTTTCTGTACGTTAATCTAGCAACTTCTGCAAGCTTTTCTCTGAATTCCGGAGACATTTGTTTTTCTACATCTAGCGAAGAAGATCTGCTGCCTGGACATCTATCAACGGTGTGTTTGCATTAACAGTCATAAAGATAGCAAAAACACTATGCACGACTAAATTTGATAGAGTATATACACCATACTTGAGCTTCGTATATTTAACATAGCATACTTAGCACAGTTAGCAGTTATAGTTAATATCAAAAACAAAACTTACAATTTTCAACCAATTTCTCCAGTTGCAAAATTGACCAGTCAGCCATTTTATTTCCTGATTTAGGTCCATCTGCCATGTGCACTGATGCTGTTCTCTGCCAATTTTATAGGTAATATTATTGTCCACATAAAATCATTACATTAACATATCTTAGAAATAATAACTATTTGTCTCAGAAAAACAAGTACATTAAATCTTGAAGCAAAAATTTATCAAATTATAACAGAGAGTTACTATAACGACAGAAGTCAGACTGATAAAAAGCTAATGCAAGTTAAACTGTAGTTACCTTAACCTAATATAACTGCTGGTCTAACTAGCATAATATGAATTTAGACAACGCATCAGAACAATTGCATTAAATTAAAATGTAATGATAAATAATGAAACCCATTGGAATCAAAACCAGCTTACTGTCTTTTCCGTAGAAAGATAGTTTTGAGAATCATATCTATATACAGTACAACAAAAAGTTATCTCACAATTGAAAGAAAACTCTTGAATTCCCTAATACAATATTCTTGTAGTCCACAGTCCATTAGATCTTGCCATAAACACTCACTCTCTGAAGTGGTCAATAAACCTCGCCTTTCTGAGAAAAAATTACTTGCGCTTGCCCCGCCAATAATCAATTATACCTTGATTTTTCACGCTCTTTATTGACAAGGGACTCGATGTGCATCCAATGGTAAGATGGATATGAGTAGTTATTGACGAGATTAGGACAAGTAAATAATAAATAAAATCTTTTAATTAGACATTTTTGCACCAAATTTTATTAATTTTTAAGTGTTACTTGTAGCTGCTCCAAGAGAATAATAAATATCACTATTTATTTATTTATAATTGTTAAAGTTGACCAGAACTGATTTTCTCCATGAAAATTATTGCATTTGTTATTTGACAAGGTTCCCTATGTGTACATTAAAAAATTACATTTTTCTGAATTTTTACTATCTAAGCGGATATTGTATCCAAAGCAGATACTACATAGGTATTAAGTAATTGTTTTTTCCAAACATAAAAAAGAATCACATTAATTAATACATCAGTAAGGCTCTACATCACAAGCACAGCTACTAGAAAATACAAAAACTGGTTGAAGAATGCCCATCGTTCAGCATAAGTGAGTACAATACTGCCGGAACATTCAATATATATAGAAAAGATTCTGCAGTTCAGATTATCTAGAGATTATATGTAACTGAAAGACTGTTCTATTTAAGTGGCATATTATTAAGAGATAGACAATACACTTGACAAAATATTAGTGTTGAAGATCCATGGTCTTACGGAAAAGGTGGTTGCAGCTTAAGGGAAAGAAATGTGTATATATACATATAGTTAGTGACTTCCCACTATTAAATAATTTCTGTAGATATACTTGCATAGTTGTAAATATAATACTCACCGGTGCATGCTCTAAGGAAGATTAAGATCAGGCAGCACATTTCTTCCTTTGTTACTTTTTCATTTGATGTTGGAAAACCTTCTTGCTCAATGCTTTTGCTCATTGCAGTCCTGCAATGTAGTTCATGCTGTGTGGAATTTTTCCCCTTAAATTTCTGATGTGCCACACCCACACTTGTAAAAAAAATGTTGTTTCCAGGAATTAATTTACTGCTTGAGTCAGAATGCTTCTTTACGATAACTCCTCCAGAAGAATGTAGAGGAGTCTGGAAATTCCCCTTGCAACCATCATTTCATATCTTGAACTCTTATGCATTTATATTTTCATTAATAGATAGTGCAGTTTCTGCAGCAGTCTTTGTAAGCTGCTCCCTTAAATGTCTGATGTGCAGCACTTCTGCACTTGTAAAAGAAATGTTGTTTCCAGAAATTAATTTACATTTTTTTAAATGGAATGTTAAGTGCTCCAATAATATAGTTAGTTGATAAAAAATTAGAATCTAAAAAAATAACATCTGAATGATTAGGAGAGGGGGCACCTAGACAGTAAAACCGTGCCTTCTGTATATAAAGTCTAAACCACTTCATCAAATTAATGGAACTAATTAACTAAAGATGCGAGTAGTAGATACTAAATAATGTGCAGACAGTAACTATATATAGTGTAGAGCAGTCAACTACGATAGTAATCTTTATCCCTTCTTGTTTTCGTTTCTCTCATATTACCATTATTGTGTTCTTGTACAGTTTACATAATACATATTACTACTTCAACAAGCTAACTACGATAAATTGATAATAATTGTTATGTAGAGCACTGATAAAAAGATTTACCTGGGCCAGGCTAATTTATCTATGTAAATACTCCCTCTGTTTTTCATATTATTTAATATATGACGTTTGACCTTGTGGACTACGTAGCTCAAATTATTTTTTTGTGAATAAAAGTTTAGATCTAGTATTTTTATTAAAAAAAAAATTAAATATAATAATTCTAGCCATTTGATCAATCCTACTGAACATGTGAGAGTAAAAAGTCATATATTAAAAAAAAGAGGGAGTATCAACCAGGAGGTTTAACAATATGCAAGTAAAAAAACACTATAACACCACATAAACAAAAATCAAATTTATATATATATATATCAAAATTCAATCAAATTTAAACTTATTAGCATTTGAAAAATTCGAACCGCCTAGTATTCGTCCGAAGAATCATCTGACACCGCCTCGCCAGCGTCACGCATTAATTTCTTCAACGAAACGACATTCGTCTGGCCTGTTTCAACTCCACATAAAACCTCTAATTCGCACCACCAGCACCAACATTTCGTTTCTAGCGTCATCACGAAGCAAATAACACAGATTAGCTAGCGAATGGTGACACTGAGAAATTGGGGAAAACAGAGGGAACGATGCGGAGTATTAGAAGAGCGTAACTGTAACGTAAAGTGAGCGCGAGAGACATGTGTTTGTTGAGAGAGAGAGAGAGGTACTTGGTGTAGTGGCGTGAAGCGTTGTGCCGTTATTGGTTGGGCGGATTACATAAAATCATGAATCAACCCGTTCAAAATCAAAATTCCCCCGCTCCATTCTTTTTTAATAATTTTTTAGAGCTAAAGACAAGTTTAACATATTTCGGTTTTTTTTTTCGCGGGCACAGACTAAGGACAAACTTGTATAATTTTGATTTGTTTTAATTGGTCAACACTTCTTAATCAATGATTGACCCCTGCATTTACAACAAATACACCAATCAAAACATTTCAAACTTTATAAGTTTTAGTGATTAACATGTGCTCACGGGCACATACTAGACAAACCCAACATATTTTATATAAAATTAATATAAAAGACCAATTCCTCGAAAGTTGACCAAATTTAGGCTATGGTATACCCAATTATTAGAGTATTTATTTTATAGGAGATATCCAACTGTCAGTGGAGTTTCTCATATATGAAATACTCAACGAACAATAGAGTATTTTATACAAATTGGGATACCCAACTAACAGTGGAGTATTTAATCGGCTAAAATTGGTCACTTTTTTCAAAATGACTGTCTTGGTTAAATTTTTTTAAAAAAATGGCTACCATGTCATTTTTCAGTTTTTAACACAATTAAATTCAAGATCGTAAAACTCGGAAATCCGATCGACCCCGTTACGTCTTCAAAATCCGAGTAATCGGTCGATTTTCCGAGTACTCGTTTTTAACATTCGAGTACTTGATCGAGTATTCGTTTAAATCCGAATCGATTCACTGCTGATTTTCGAGTACTCAGCCAAGTACTCGTCCGAGTTGATCGGTTTTTGGAACATTTACTAAATTTGAGTTTAAATTCCATTGGGTTAGATCGATTAGTTTCATCAAGTAGGATCAGTTAGAATTTAGGTCGGTTTGCGTTCGTTAAAATATATAAAAAAATTGAAATTTCTCATTCCAAATATTTGAAGTTAAAATAAACTCATAGTAAGCTCATATGTTAACTTAACTAGATTAAAACTCGGTCAATTTATGTATTCCAATTTTTTAATTACATTCATATCTTTTATATATAATAGTCAACATGTTTATAAAACTAGTTAGACACTTTTTTCGTGAAATAAAAGATTTATTTATGTGTATACTTTTTTTTTAAAAAAATATATTGTTAATGACCCGAGTCTACTTATTCACCGATTAATATTTACACCAGTATACCAAATTAGCACATGTGTTTGTAATCACATAATATGTGAGTGTCATTTAATAGTGTAAAACAATATGCTTGAACATGCTAAAAATACATAATACTTCGTTATTAAAAAATTTAAAAGTTTGGATCGAATTGAAAAATCGATGAATGCCTATTCGTGAGGGAATGGTAGTCAAATAAAGGGATAAAATAGATGTCATGGGAGAGACTTTATGTTATTAAAAAAAGGGAGGACGAGGTTTAAGATCCTACGGAGCTTTATTATTGCAATGCTAGCAAAATAGGCTTGGAGAATTGTGAATAATGGAAATTCTTTAGTAAGAAGTTTAATGCGTGCACACTACTTTCCACGATCAGATTATTTTTAATGCTAAGATGGGTACAAATTCGAGTTACGTATGAAGGAGCATCCTTGAGACTCAAGACGTGATTCGACAATGATGTAGAAAACGCATAGGTGATGGTAAAAATACAAGAATCTGGCAAGTCCCATGATTACCTTGTGCAGAGAATGATTATTTGATGATGGCCATGTGTAATATCCCGTAATTTTATAATTTGATTAATAATAGAATAATAGAAAAAAAGATTGAAATTAGATAAATATTAGGATTTAAAATTTAATTAGAGTAATGATCTTAAAATTTGGATATGATTCTAATATGGATAACTTGTAGGTTAAGATATAGAGTTTTGTGTCGTTATAAATACATCATATTCGTATTCCTCGTTTTTAATATTAAAATTCGAAGGGCTCTTCTCAACATAAATCAGAAGTCTTGTAAAATTCGTTTAAAATTTATCGTAAGTCGAAATTCAGTGATCCTGGACTTTTCGGAAAGGTCTTTTCGTTCTCTACAATTTTCATGTTTTGTGTTTTCCAAGAAAATGTCGTTTAGAGGGTCAAAAAGAGTAAATTCAGATCTTGTTAGTTTTTGAGGTAAGTTTTCGATCGATCTTACTAGTGTTTTCAAAACTGTGTGTTATGAGTTTATATTTGATTATCAAAACATGGTCCAAGGGATGATATATTTGAAAGTATTATGTGTTAGAGTATATGTATCGTTGTGCATGTGTGGTGTGTAATACCCCGCCTTTTCAGAAAATAGTTATACTTAAATATTCAGCTAAAACTCCAAATTTAATCCATAATAAGAATAAGTTTCTAGCTATCCATAAAATTCTAAAATCCGAGACAGAAATAAAATCATCAAAGCTGAAAATAAAGCAAATCCCGGTAGACCAAATCAAGTCCACCTTTAAGATGTCCCAGAAGCTAAGCACCTGAAAATTCTGTGAGTAATGAGCCAAGAGCCCAACAAGAAAACAATTCTACATTAGTGGATCAAGTATCATAATTTTATAAAACAAAAATCATTTTCCAAAATCCATATGACAAAAGATATAAAATTACAGCTCTCGAAGGCATCATAAGTAGCACTCCCTAGTAAGGTATCAAAGGGTAGTTCCGGAACTATACGCAATTACTAACTGGTTCATAAGTCAGAACTCACTGAGAATTCTTATTTTTAAAACAGGGTACTTGATCTATAAATTTTAAAATAAAAGCAGTGCAAAAATATTTAAAAGATTTCAAAATAAAATAAAGTGTGAAAAGTTAACTTATCTTAATAGCAATATCTCCCAAATTATGTTGCCAAAATGAACCTAGATACACATACATACTTAATATAATAATCTAAATGTTAACATGTTTATGCCACTAAGCTAACAAAACTTTAACTTTATAAAATTTAACCCACAATAACAATTAAATGTCACTACAAGTAATAAAATAAATTCATATTGACATATAAATATGACCATTCTCATATAATAGTTCAAAATAGTATACTGACCAATAAAAAAACTCAACACTTAAATCCATTATATATAATAATAATAAATCAAGTTTATGTAAACTATTTAAATTCAGAATAAAATAGATGTACGTTTAATATATACTATCTATATAATCCTTAAAATAAAATAACAAAGATAAATAAAATAGGTAACATATGCTTAGGATTATGCAAGTGGACAAAATATCAATATTGGTTTATAAAATTTTCATAACCTTACATGTGAAAATATCATTATATAAAATAAGTATAACCAATTTAATAAATCAGCATATATTTAATTAGTCCATATCTAAATCAAACATATATTTAACATATAACACATCAATTATTATGCATGCACAAAACACATAATTAAAAATATAAATTCATGCATTAAATATTTACTAAAAAAGTGGTGATTGTTAACTAAAACATTTATTAATCAACATCAAACTAAATGATTAAATTTAGTAAACTATAGTGTTAAACACATTACCATGAAACTAAATAATAAAATAAACTAATAACAAGTGAATTAGAGTAGTCATACATAAGTTCACAAAAATGTAATTTAATTATATATATATATATATATATATATAGAAGTATGCAGTAAACCTGTAAAACACATAAGTAAAAATATGGGAAATAGAACGTACCTGAAAAGAGAAGATGTTATACAAAGATAAATGATATGCTAATAGCCTATTTATACACAAGTTGGTTCAACTAATACTCCGATTGAATGGGTTAGTGGGTACGTGATCACAAATTTAAACAAACATTATCTCTTTTGTTAACATGTAGTGTTTGACTGAGTTTTTCAAATACACATAACACGTACTAATAAATATACACAACATAACTACACCTATTTTTAAATTCTAGTCATAAAATAAATATATGTTAAATTAAAACTATGCACATATAAATTAAAACAATTTTTTTTAACATTACCTAAATATTTTGGATAACTAGAAATGTTTATTTTTAATAAAAAAAATACGCGTCTTTATATTTAATAACAAATCTATATAATAAAATATATTTTTTATCTAACCAAATAATTAAAATGGGAAAAAAGTGTATATACATATAATTACAAAAATCATGGTTATTACATTCTACCATCCTTAAAATAAATTTGGTCCCCAAATTTAAACATACAAAAAACATTTAATGATACCAAAAATATTTCTGCATCGAGAAAGTCACAAAACATTTAACCAAAAAAAAGTAGTTTTTTTTGGAAACACAAATAACTAAACTCATAACTCACAAGTTAAGCCTAAAAGGGCAGTCTACAAGAAGCTAACCTGACTCTGATACCAACTATAATACCCGGCCTTTTCAGAAAATAGTTATACTTAAATATTCAGCTAAAACTCCAAATTCAATCCATAATAAGAATAAGTTTCTAGCTATCCATAAAATTCTAAAATCCGAGACAGAATTAAAATCATCAAAGCTGAAAATCAAGCAAATCCCAGGAGACCAAATCAAGTCCACCTTTAAGATGTCCCAGAAGCTAAGCACCTGAAAATTTTGTGATTAATGAGCCAAGAGCCCAGCAAGAAAACAATTCTACACTAGTGGATCAAGTATCATAATTTTATAAAACAAAAATCATTTTTCCAAAATCCATATGACAAAAGATATAAAATTCCACAGCTCGCTAAGGCCACAAATACCTGGTGACACAGTATCAAAATTCATAATTTCTATCAATAATGCGCCCCTTACTAAGGTATCATAGAATGTGCGCTCCCGAAGGCATCATAAGTAGCACTCCCTAGTAAGGTATCAAAGGCTAGTTCTGGAACTATACACAATTACTAACTGGTTCATAAGTCAGAGCTCACTGAGAATTCTTATTTCTAAAACATGGTACTTGATCCATAAATTTTAAAATAAAAGCAGTGCAAAAATATTTAAAAGATTTCAAAATAAAATAAAGTGTGAAAAGTTAACTTACCTTAATAGCAATATCTCCCAAATTATGTTGCCAAAATGAACCTAGACATACACACATACATACTTAATATAATAATCCAAATGTTAACATGTTTATGCCACTAAGCTAACAAAACTTTAACTTTATAAAACTTAACCCACAATAACAATTAAATGTCACTACAAGTAAAAAAATAAATTCATATTGACGTATAAATATGACCATTCTCATATAATAGTTCAAAATAGTATACCGACCAATAAAAAAACTCAACACTTAAATATATTATATATAATAATAATAAATCAAATCTATGTAAACTATTTAAATTCAGAATAAAATAGATGTACGTTTAATATTTACTATCTATATAATCCTTAAAATAAAATAACAAAGATAAATAAAATAGGTAACATATGCTTAGGATTATGCAAGTGGACAAAATATCAATATTGGTTTATAAAATTTTCATAACCTTACGTGTGAAAATATCATTATACAAAATAAGTATAACCAATTTAATAAATGAGCATATATTTAATTAGTCCATATCTAAATCAAACATATATTTAACATATAACACATGAATTATTATGCATGCACAAAACACATAATTATAAATATAAGTTCATGCATTAAATATTTACTAAAAAATGGTGATTGTTAACTAAAACATTTAATAATCAACATCAAACTAAATGATTAAATTAAGTAAACTATAGTGTTAAACACATAACCATGAAACTAAATAATAAAATAAACTAATAACAAGTGAATTAAAGTAGTCATACATAAGTTCACACAAATGTAATTTAATTATATATATATATATATATATAAGTATGCAGTAAACATGTAAAACACATAAGTAAAAACATGGGAAATAGAACATACCTGAAAAGAGAAGATGTTATACAGAGATAAATGATATGCTAATAGCCTATTTATACACAAGTTGGTTCAACTAATACTCCGATTCAATGGGTTAGTGGGTACGTGATCATAAATTTAAACAAACATTATCTCTTTTGTTAACATGTAGTATTTGACTGAGTTTTTCAAATACACATAACACACACTAATAAATATACACAACATAACTACACCTATTTTTAAATTCTAGTCATAAAATAAATATATATTAAATTAAAATTATGCACATATAAATTAAAACAGTTTTTTTAACATTACTTAAATATTTTGGATAACTAGAAATGTTTATTTTTAATAAAAAATACGCGTCTTTATATTTAATAACAAATCTATATAATAAAATATATTTTTTATCTAACCAAATGATTAAAATGGGAAAAAAGTGTATATACATATAATTACAAAAAACATGGTTATTACATGGTGTGTCTCGATGATAATTTAAGATCTTTGATTTATGCCATGATTTGTGAAAATATCGAATAAGAACTTAGGACCACAGTCACTGGATTGTAGTGACAGTTTTGTGAAAATTTAGGACCGTTATCACCGGGTTGTAGTGATCGTGGCATGAGTTATTGATTTTGAATTATTGTTGTTTATATGGTATGTGTATTGTGTGTATCGAATAAGAATAAGAATATGTATCGAAAGTGTTTGTTTCATATGTCGTGTATCGTATTGTAGAGATTATCGTATTTATTATATGTGTTCATGTTACTTGGCCAACTAGTTGGATCAATTATTTTTTTGTTGGGCTGTATAGCTCATTACTTACAATTTCAGGTTTCATCTAAGAGTTGGACTTGGTATCATTGGAATTCGAGGACTTAGATTTGGAGTAGATTGACTTTTGGACTTCCTCTTTTAACAACTCTTTTGTAATAGACACCTTTGTAATAGATTTCGAATTAGTAAATTGTATTTTGTACTAGTTTTGATTTAGTGTTAATAGTCTGGAAGTGTGGGCTGTGTTAGGTACTGAATCACACACAGGGGGGGGTGAATGTATTTTTCTGATTTTAGGCTTTTCTTGAAAGATAATGGTTGAACAAAGTAAATTAAATCTTGTATAGAAAAGTGTTCATGCAGAAATTAAACTTGCATAAAATAAAGAACACAGCTCTTCAAAACTCACTTAATTTTTGTATAAAAAATTAAGATGCTTTGCTACAAAATTTCTAAGCTCTTCTAAGTTAAAGAGCTCAGCTTCTTCTCGAGAGTGTTACAAGAATTTTTATCTAATTTGTTAATTCTAACTAAAGGACCAGTGTTAACTTTATAGCTCAGTTAACTGCTGGTTTACACAGTGGATAATAAATATGCTATTAGCTTTTCTAAACTGTCACTTGTCATTTCTATTTATAGAAAAGCAAATATTACATTTCTGGCTTAGCATATCTTTAGCATCCCGTGTTTACTTTAATCTTCCTCTGTTAGTTAATTTTTTCCATTGATCTTGCACACTCTTCAAGCTGCTTTTTGTAGACTTGTCAATCCAGCTGCTGGATTGTTTGTTGATTGTTTATCTTGGATATTAAACTAATCTGCAATTCTGTACTTTGAGACTGTACTTCGAGATCTCCAGTTTGATTCATTTGAACACTTGATATCTCGACAAGTATAAAGGCTTATCGAGATGTCTGGTACTCCATAATGAGTTTGGCTTGTAGAGATCTTCAGCTCATCGAGATCTCTAGTCTTCATAACTTCACTTGACTTGTAGATATCGCTGAGTTCTCAAATGGATATACACTTGTCGATAACTCTGAGTTCTCTAGTGAAGGAATGACTTGTCGATATCTTTTTGAGTTCTCGAGTAACTTTCCTGACTTCTCTACTCCTGGTGGATATTGCTTATCCGTTGAGTACATATTGCTCATCCGTCGAGTAAATGTATAGCTTATCCGTCGAGTAGATATTGTTCATCCGTCGAGTAAATGTTATTCATCCATCGAGTAGATATATATAGCTCATCCGTCGAGTAGATATTGCTTATCCGTCGGTACTCTCTGGAGTTTGAATGACTTCTCGATAAGTCATTATGGAGTTCTCGAATGACTTCTCTATAACATTAAATATGTGACTTGTAGAGATCTTGACTTATAACATTTTTCTCCAAACAGATTTATTCAACTCCAAGTTTCTTCAAAATTCTTTTCAGGCATGATCTTCTTGATCTTCTTCCAGATAGAATCCTTAGGCTTGAGACTGTTTTAGGAAAAAGACTCCAGTCTGCTCCTTTGCATTTTACGGACTTTAAGTGTTACCAGTACAGAATATAAATTTAGATAATAATACAACTTACTCAGGATTGGCCCCAAGCTTAACTGATTTCTAATGACATTTTCAGCTTCAGGAATCTTTGACATCATCTATTATATATTACAATCTCCCCCAACTTGTTCATTATGAAATTATGCACAAGTTCTGGTTGATGATGTCAAAACTTTATTTAAATGCAGAACCCTAGAATCCAATTTCCCTATCTGATCTTCTTTTGTGAGTTGCAGAGTTGCATTTAGATTTATTCTTCCTTCTCCTCTTATCAAGAAAAGATTCCTTCTCCCCCTATCAAGAAAAGAATATTATTATTTGGCAACATCCATTAGTTATTTTGGCATTTAGATATATTCTCCCCCCTTTTGACATTATCTTCAGGAAGAAAGATCCATCTAGATGCACATTGTTCAAACTTTTATCAATGTTCATGTAGAACACTATCAACAACTTCAAGTTTTAGTGAAGTTTGTAGTGATGAGTTTATCAAGTAGATTAGAATAGGAAAATCCTAAGCTCTCTGTTCTTTTGAATAAGTAATCTCACTACTTCTCACTGCACTAGTCTCATGACTTTTAAGAGTCAGAGTTACATCACAAGGATTGCTAAATCCAGACACTCATTATACCTCTCCTTTTGCCAGGAAGGATCCTGCATCTCTTATTTTCTATTTTTCTCTCAATATATTCTCTCATTCTCACATGAAAGGCTCAATTATTGTTTGTCCTACGGAAATAAGAGGTGGCTGATAAGAGTTAATATGTGATCATATGATTAGGGGAAGACCATATAGGGCTAATCATACTCATTTCATCAGAAAAATGAGTGCATAAGCATCTGTGACTGGGGACACAGTTTGACTCACAGATTTCTCTGTGGTTATGACAGTGTGTTGTCCTCCACTTGTCGTGGGAACCTCCAATTGAATTGGAGGGGATTTGACTGGGTTACTGCCATGTGCACCAGCCTCAAACCCTTGTGTGTCTTGCAACACACTGGCACTTGAATGTGCTAAGCTTGCCTTTCTTATGACATTGTCATAGGAAATTGTTCTTCTAGCTTTGACTGATAAGGTAGCCTCTGCTAGAGTTATGAGGGGAGTTGTTCCTTCTTGAGGAACCTCCAATTGAATTGGAGAGGATTTAGATAGCTCCCCCTCAGGAGTACTACCCTCAAACCTATCAGTCTGTTAAGACTGTTTTGCACATGAAGGTGCATTAGTAAAATTCATGAAAAACTGATAAATTTCCATGTTTGCGATACCAGTTCCTTTTTCTCAAACAACAAAATAACTGAAGAACATTTTGGGGATTTTGTCCTTTTGTAAAACAGGTTCCTTTTGAGAGTTACCTGGGTGGGATTGTGTTTGAGTTTGTGTTTGTGTTGTTGTGCCTGGGTAAATTGCTGTTTGGTTTTGAATTGTTTTAGCTGCAGTTTTAGCACCAATACTTGTGAATTGATTATTTGAATTCCCTTTTGACATCTTGTATAAACCTGTAATGCTTTGAACAAATGTATCTTTTTGGAGTTTCATTAGACAAATACATTGCAAGATATTTTAGTTGCAAGCATTATTGTAGAGAAGACAAAATTTAATATAGATATAAGCACATAGTAATTGTTACACAAACAAGAGATTGCAAGACAAGAATCAGAACTTTCATTAAAAATGAAAACATAGTACATTAAGACATAGATTTAACAAGTAAATCCTAATCCTAACTACTCTAGTTCAACATTCTTCTTCTCTGCCGCCAACCTCCTTGCCCTGTGCTCGTACGCTCTGGACATGGAGTTTTCAAGAGAAATGATTCTCTCCTGCAGCTCCAAAGCAGCAAGTCGTTGCTACTCAGCCACCCTGGCTTGTCTCTCCTGCTCAAGAGAGACTTCCATCTCAAAGAAAAGAATACAAAGTTGATCATCCCATGAGAGTTCATCAAAGATCTCTCGTGGAAGATCAAAAGGGCTGCATACGAACCCGTTAATGCGGATTTGAAGTCCAAAAGGGTCATAATAGACCTTATCGTCAGTCAAGTTTCAAGCTGGAAGATATACACCGTGGTTGAGTGTGTGAAAAACGGGGGCAGCCATTGGAGCGAAAAGAACAATAGGTGAGTTTTGAGGCTAAAAAGTTTATTAGAAAGAGAGTGCTGATGAATGATAAAGAGGGAGGCGTTTTTAATTTATAGAGGGAGTAAAGATAGAAACCAATAGACTCTTGAGTTACCCGGATAATATGAATAATAAACACATACACATATTAGACAGTTAGAAATGACTAGTTACTATTCCCCATGCAAGTACTCAAGAATATTAGTTACTTTAGAGAATGACTATTCCCCATGCAAATAATCACGTACTCCCTACACAAAAAGTAACTCCTCCTATCAGCATTAAATCAAATAAATTAACCACTATTAGCATACTCAAAACAACACAAATAATGTACCGGTCTACTAACATTGGAATAACCTATTTCCACGTAAACAAGAGATCATATAATCATGTAAATGTGTCAATAAGTCAGAGAAATTAGAGACAAGTATGTCAGAAGTATTTTTCTGAACATAATTTATGAATTAAATTTGTTCAGTTTTTCATACTTTTTGCTTCTTTTGATCTGTTATTTATCAAGTTCATATACTGAGGATATGAAGTAATAAATATTCAGTTTACTTAGAATTTTGAAAAATTCCAAGTTCAAATTAATCGATAAGTCTGGGTATATATACTGAAAGTATATGACTTGTCGAGAACTCAAAAATAGACATTTGGAGTTGTCTATCGAGAAGTCATTTAAAGAAATGAAGTACATGTCGAGAAATCATTTTAAATTACTCATATAGAGAACTCAAACTTGACTTATCAAAATATTAAATAAATACCCAGTTTGTCCAAAAAGCGGACTGAATCAATTCTAACTTTTATTTGAATAAATTTGAAATAATATTAGAATAAATTTTCCAAAAATAATTTACCAAAATAATTTATCAGTTTAAATTATTTCAGTTCTGAGTTATTGATAAGTCAAGAATTGTACTTGTAGAGAACTCTGTGAATGAACATTATTAGAGAACTCTACAAGGACTTGTCGATAAATCATTTTAAACCTATCGAGAAGTCACTCGAGAAGTCAGTGAGTTGACTTATCGAGGACTTACTCGAGAAGTCCTAAAATGACTTGTCGAGAAGTCAATTTATACCTATCGAGAACTCAGTTTGCTAAATACTTTTGGTTATTGTAATTCTGCCTTTAGTTAATTTTACATATTAAGGATGTAAATTAACACCTAAGCAGTTTACTCAGAATTTGAAAAATTCCAAGTTAAATGAATTTGAAAGACAAATATACAGAGATTTCTGAAATATTTATTATTCATATTTCAGTTAATTTCCAATTTAATCAAATTAATTTTGATTTACTGGAGATTAATCCGTTGCACAACATTAGCTGAGTTCTTGCTTTAGGATGAAGAACTGAGCATCCAATTTCACTTACAAGTCTAGTGAAAGTTGCTTCATCCAAAGGTTTAGTAAAAATATCAGCTAGTTATTTTCCTGTTGGTACAAAAATGAGCTCAATGGTACCATTAGTAGCATGTTCTCTAATGAAATGATACCTCACATCAATGTGCTTTGTTCTAGAATAATTTACTGGATTAGCTACTATAGATATAACACTAGTATTGTCACACATGATAGGAATTTTGTGTAACACTAGGCCATAATCCATTAGCTGATTTCTAATCCAAAGCACTTGAGCACAACAACTCCCTACAGCTATGTATTCAGCTTCAGCTGTAGTAGTTGATACAGATTGTTGTTTCTTATTGTACCAAGATACAAGTCTTTCTCCAAGAAATTGACAGCTTCCACTGGTACTTTTTCTGTCAACCCTACATCCAACAAAATCTGCATCTGTGTATCCAACAGCTTCAAAACCAGTTCCCTTAGGATACCATAATCCCAAATTTGGAGTTCCCTTCAAATATCTAAAAATCCTCTTTACAACCATCAAATGTGATTCTTTTGGATTGGCTTGAAATCTTGCACATAGGCATGTTGCAAACATGATATATGGTCTACTTGCTGTTAAGTAAAGCAATGATCCAATCATCCCTCTGTAGCTTGAGATATCTACACTCTTGCCCTTTTTATCCTCATCCAACTTTGTTGCAGTAGACATAGGTGTAGATGCAGGTGAACAATCAACCATTCCAAACTTTTTCAAAGATTCTTGACATATTTAGTTTGGCTGATGAAGATACCATCACTTCTTTGGCTCACTTGAAGTCCAAGGAAGTAACTCAATTCCCCCATCATACTCATTTCATATTCACTCTGCATAAGCTTGGAGAATATTTGGCTCAACTTCTCATTAATATAACCAAAGATGATATCATCCACATAATCTGAACTAGGATAATATCTTCACCATGTTTCTTGTATAAGGGAGTCTTGTCTATGGTTCCTCTAGTAAAACCATGCTTTAGTAAGAAATCTGAAAGTGTGTCATACCAAGCTCTAGGTGCCTGCTTTAGTCCATATAGAGCCTTGAGTAACTTATACACAAAGTTAAGAAATTTTGGATCCTCAAAGCCAGGAGGCTGTTGCACATAAACTTCTTGTTCTAACTCACCATTCAGAAAGGCACTTTTGACATCCATTTGATACACTTTGAAATTTAAGTGTGTAGCAAATGCTAGAAAAATTCTTATAGCTTCAAATCTTGCAACAGGAGCAAAAGTTTCATCATAATCAATTCCTTCTTCTTGCGAGTAGCCTTAAGCGACCAACCTTACTTTATTTCTGGTAACTATACCATTTTCATCCATTTTGTTCCTGAACACCCATTTTGTTCCAATAATGCTTCTGTTCTTTAGTGCAGGAACTAACTTCCAGACTTTGCTTCCTTCAAACTGATTCAGCTCTTCCTGCATGGAAAATATTCAGTCAGGATCCAATAGAGCTTCATCAATCTTCTTAGGCTCTACTTGGGACAGAAAACATGCATGTAGGCACTCATTAGCAGTTGCACTTCTAATCCTCACACCAGCAGTAGGATCACCAATAATTTCTTCTCTGGAGTTACTTCTATCCCACTTTCTTGTGTGAATGTGGCGCCCTCCAAACCCGGGTCAGAAGTTTGGGGTCCACACACACCTTATTTAAAACCTGCATATAACAATAATAAAGATAATAATAATATGCAGTGACCCTACTTACCAACCACCACGGACCGCAACAGGTTAAAGTATGCACACAAGCCAAACACTCTATTATATTACAAAACGTTCAAATCCCAAATATTCCAACTCAAAACTGAGTACTAAACATTATTACAAACTTTTACAAACTCAAATTATCCCAAAAGAAGCCTACTAGATCAGCTCAATCAACCTGAACCCCTAGCTCTCGCACTGGACTGGGGATCCTCGGTACCAATCGGTTCCTTCTTAACTGGAAAAGAACAGAAACAATATCACACAAATGAGCTAACTAGCTCAGCAAGTCACAATGACAAAACTGAGAATAATGATCATCAGGCGAACATGGTTATGATATCAATTGAACAATGGATTATGATTTAGAATTGGATATTATATTTTCATGTTAAAAACCAAGGTTAGGCTGCTGATCAGTCACGCACTAACCCCGATCAAAGCACACAACACTGCTCTAACTACTGGATCCAAGACACACATTGGCCTAACTTGACCATTATATGGTCTGACCACGAATCTGGTCCACAATTTTATAAAAACAATCCAATTCTAACATAATAACAGAATAAACAATAATAAACAATAACCAGAATTATTAACAACATTTGACGTTCCATAATGAAATGGTTTTAATCTGCATAAGGATCAAAAGAGCATTTTTAAAGTTTGGATGTTAGGTAATGAAAGAATTGGATAACAATGAATCAATGTTTCAGGGTTTCAAGGATTTGGTCTTTCAAAGCATAAAATACAATGGTTTGAGTATGTAGGTAACTCGATTCAGTGTATGGTATTTAGTTTGTATGTATTTGTGGAGTAGTATCGTATATCTGTGGTTCATATCTGGGTATACAACAATCAATGGTCTAGAAAAAATCAGGTTTACGGCTCAAGATCAATAGCTGGATTCATGGTTAGGGTTCAGTGCTTCAAAGCACTTGCAATATAAAACAGGACTATCAATCACGACAATATCTCGAGAAAGTTCAGAACACTTGCCTGGTATTAGCTTACTACAGTGCACTCACTTCCAATCACAATCGTCTTACTCCTCAACTACCTGTTTCCCTTTCATATGTCTTGCTTCTTCTTCTCACATATCATAAGTATCTATCAATATTTAACTCATAGGATTCTATTCAACACATACTTCTATCTACCCTTCGTTTCACCCAAATCCGATTATCGGATTGAAAGTTACGTAATAAACAAGTAAACATCGAATATACAGACCGAAAGTCAACCAACAAGTCACATATAACACATAACACGTAACATAATCAATGATATATCATTTATAAATAAGTCTCGGGTCATAAACAGGCTTTCAGGTATTTAAAATGATTTTTAAAACATTTTTCGGAATTAAAACGGGTCGTTGGATCAATTTCGGGGTAATAAACAGAGTTCGGTTGGCCAATTCTGGCTCCAAAACAATTTTATAATAATTATCGAGCCTTTGAAATAATTTAGAATAATATTTTAAAGCTCGAAACTATTTTTCGGAATTTTTAAATCATTTTTAAATAATTAAATCTAATTAAATAATTAATTAAAATCAATTAATGATTAATTAAATCAATTAATCAATTAATTTTCGAATTAATTGACCAATTAATCAATTAAAAATTAACTGAAATTAATTAACTAATTAATTCAGATTTATTTTTGAATTAAAAATAATTTTCGGAATTAAAATAATAATTTTTGGAATTTTCAGAAATTAAAAACGAATTTTTATAATAAAAATAAATAGAAAATATGATTTTTAAATAATTTGTAAATAGGAATCCTAAATTTGCAAACTCTGGAAACTTCAGGGACCAAACTGCATCGTCCCCAAAAGTTCAGGGACCAAACTGTAATTTTCCAGGGGGGTCGCCGGAAAACACCCTGTCTCGCCGGAGAACACGATCCAGGGATGCTCAGGCCACCACCACCTCCAGATCACATCTACACAACACCAAGAACACAACCATGCAATCAATTCATCCTAACAATCCCTGAGTTGGCCGGAAAATGGCCGGGAAGTTCGCCGGTTTCCGACGAACTCGACGTAACTTTAAAATCACAACTCCCTTCTCTACAGACCTCGTTGATTCATGAAACTTGTACGACTGGATTGCAAATTTCACAGAGAACACAACCCACTATACCACAACATCAATCTATTCCAAAATAAGAAACCCCCAAATTTCAATTAAGAACATTCATACGGGTTATAAACCCTAATTTTAAAATTCGAAAATCAAACTCAAATTTGAACATGTTATTGAACTCCAAATGAGATGTATAATATATCAAAATCATCAGGAAAACAAGCTCTACAACATGCAATCATCAAATCATACAAACAATCATCCGAACAAAAATCATATTTTTAATAAAATTAATTCGAAAATAAATAAAATTATAGAAAAATACCTTTGATTTCTGCAGTAAAACGAAGCTCAGAATCTGGTAGAACACTTCAAAACCTTTGGATTGAGTACTCAAGCTTTGAAAACAGAGATCGGTAACGCCTTCGTTTTGCGGTTTGATTCTTAGAACAGTTTATGTAATTAGGGTTTTTCTCTGGAAAATTTTATAATTACTATCTGCAAATAATTTTGATACAAAATAAAATACGGGAAAAGGCTATTTATAATTACGGAAAATTAGTATCCCGTTGGATCATTCCGGATATAAAATGGTACATTTATTTATAAAAACTGATCCAAACGGTATCGGTTTTCGGGATAATTATCCAAACCAGTACAATTTGTACTGCGGTCTTGGTCTCAGCGCCTGGTTACACGTACTACGAGGTGATAATTGGGATAGTTTAATAAAAAGCTTCCGTTTATCGAAAATACGAGTTTTATTAATTTACCGAAACAAATATTGTATCGAAAATGTTGCGCCGGGACCCGCGCAGAACAAACCGTACGCCGGATCGAAAAAGTCGAAACCTGGAATATGCTCGGAATATTACAATTAGGTTAGGAAGGAGTTCTCGGAAGAGTTTCGGGTTCCAAAAATGTAACAACGGATAACGTCGGTTGGTTCCCGTTTTTATAAAATAGATTTTAAATACTCGGAAAAAGATTTTATAAATTTCATATGATTCTTATAAATTCATAAATCAACATAAAAATGATTAGGAAGATATAAAAATTATCTATATTTTATTTTAGACATATAAAAATTAAAATACTCAATTAATATTATTTTTAAATATCCAAACACAGATAACACTTAACAATTAATTCACAGAATAGATACTGAACACATATAATAATTATTTAATAACAAAAATAATTACACAATATATCCCGGATATTACATCCTTCCCCCCTTAAAAGGATTCTGTCCTCAGAATCTCTTAAGAAAACAAATGAGGATACTTTTCTCTCATATCACTTTCTAACTCCCAGGTTGACTGTTCAACCTTTGGGTTTCTCCACAATACTCTTACTAGCTTTACCACTTTATTCCTCAATACTTTCTCTCTTTCCTCTAGAATTTCTATCGGACTCTCTATATATGACAAATCTGCCTGAAGCTCTATTGGCTCATATTCTATTACATGTCTGGAGTCTGGATTATACTTCTTAAGCATTGATACGTGAAAAACATTGTGAATGTGCTCCATGTGTGGAGGTAACGCCAACTCGTAAGCTACTTTGCCAACGCGCTTTAGAATCTCAAAAGGTCCGACATATCTTGGGCTCAATTTTCCTTTCTTTCCAAATCTCGTCAGTCCTTTCCATGGTGATACTTTCAGTACTACCAAGTTTCCTTCTTCAAATTCCATGTCTTTCCTTGACTGGTCTGCATATTTCCTTTGACGGTCTTGTGCTGCTATCAATCTTTTCTGGATTACTTCAACAACTTCTTTTGTTTGCTGCACCAATTCAGGTCCAAGTATTTTGCGTTCTCCTACTTCGTCCCAATGCACTGGAGATCTACATTTACGTCCATAAAGGGCTTCATAGGGTGGTATCCCAATACTGGCATGATAACTGTTGTTATAAGCAAACTCTACTAGAGGTAAATACTCATCCCAACTTCCTTTAAAATCAATAGCGCAAACACGCAACATGTCCTCGATTGTCTGGATCGTTCTTTCACTTTGGCCATCCGTCTGGGGGTGATAGGTCGTACTCATATTCAGTCTTGTTCCCAAACATTCTTGAAAACTCTTCCAAAATCTTGAATTAAACCTTGGATCTCGATCAGATACAATAGACACTAGAACTCCATGACGAACTACGATTTCCTTCAGGTACATATGGACTAACTTGTCGAGCGAAAATCTTTCATTTATAGGCAGAAAATGAGTTGACCAGGTAAGTCTATCCACTATAACCCAAATGGCATCATGATTAGTCCTTGTCCTTGGTAATCCAACTATGAAATCCATGGTAATATGTTCCCACTTCCACTCTGGAATCTCCAATGGCTGTAACAATCCACTTGGTCTCTGATGTTCTGCTTTAACTCTCTGATAGGTATAACATTTGCTAACCCATTCCGTAATTTCCCTCTTCATATCTGACCACCAATAATTCTCCTTTAAATCCCTGTACATTTTGGTACTCCCTGGGTGGATGGAATATCTTGAACTATGTGCCTCTTGTAAAATTTCATTTTTTAACTCCGTCACCGGTGGAATCCAAATTCTAGATGAAAACCTCAGAATACATTGATCATCCTTTTGCGTACATAATTCTTCACCTACCAAACGATTTAGATTTTGATCCATTACATCTTCCTGACATTTCTTTATTTTCTCCAATAACTCCGGTTGGAAAGTCATACTATACACTTTCGCTTCCTCAGGCTTGCAAACTCTAATCTCCAATTCTAATTTCTGAAATTCCTTATATATCTCTTCAGGTACTGATAACTCATTTAACCTTTCCTTCTGACTTAACGCGTCTGCTACAACGTTCGCTTTACCGGAATGATAATTAATCGAGCAGTCGTAATCCTTGATCAATTCTAACCATCTCCTTTGCCTCATATTAAGTTCCTTCTGTGTGAATATGTACTTTAAGCTTTTGTGATCCGTGAAAATCTCGCACTTTTCTCCATATAGATAATGTCTCCAAATCTTCAAAGCGAAAACTATGGCTGCTAGTTCCAAATCATGAGTAGGATACTTTTGTTCATGTGGTTTCAATTGCCTTGACGCATACGCAATCACCTTTTAGTGTTGCATTAAAACACATCCTAGTCCTTTGTGAGAAACATCGCTATAAATTACGAAATTCCCTTGATCGTCTGGAAGTGACAAAACAGGTGTCGTGATTAATCTTTGCTTCAATTCCTGAAAACTTCCTTCGCACTTATCGTTCCATATAAACTTTTCATTCTTTCGTGTAAGCTTTGTCAGTGGTGTTACAATCCTTGAGAAATTCTGGATGAATCGACGATAATATCCCGCCAATCCCAAGAAACTTCTTACCTCGGTGGGTGTTCTCGATCTCTCCCAATTCGTAATTGCTTCGATCTTTGCCGGGTCCACTTTGATCCCTTCGTTACTGACTATGTGTCCTAAGAACTGAACCTCTTGTAACCAAAACTCACACTTCGAGAATTTAGCATATAACTTCTTTTTCCTTAAAATCTCCAAAGTTGTCCTTAAATGTTCCGCATGATCCTCTTCCGTCTTTGAATAAATTAAAATATTATCTATAAACACAATAACGAACTTATCCAAATACTCCTTGAAAAATCTGTTCATTAAATCCATAAATGTTGCAGGGGCATTAGTCAATCCAAAATACATTACTAGAAATTCATAATGTCCATACCTCGTTCTGAAAGCTGTCTTTGGTATATCTTCTGGCTTGATCTTCAGTTGATGATATCCTGATCATAAATCAATTTTGGAGAAGTACTTGGCTCCCTTCAATTGGTCAAACAAATCGTCAATCCTAGGTAACAGATACTTGTTCTTGATTGTAAGCTTATTGAGTTCTCTATAGTCGATGCACAGTCTCATGCTTCCATCTTTTTTCTTGACAAATAATACTGGGGCTCCCCACGGGGATACGCTGGGTCTGATTACTCCTTTCTCTAACAACTCCTGCAATTGCTTCGCTAGCTCTTTCATCTCAACAGGCGCCATTCTGTACGGGGCCTTGGATACTGGTTCTGTTCCAGGTGCTAAGTCGATTGCAAATTCAATTTCTCTATCTGGAGAAAATCCTGGTAACTTATCGGGAAACACGTCTAGAAATTCATTCACTACTGGAATATCTTCAAGTTTTGCTGGCTCCTGACTTCTGTCGATCACATATGCTACGAAATGCTCGCATCCTTTCCGTAATAACTTCTTGGCTTGAATCATTGTTAAGAACTTCTTTACTTGCTTCTGGCCGTTAAACGTTACTAATCTTTCGTCTGGCATCTTCACCATTACCTTCTTATTTCGACAATCTATCTGGGCATCGTGCTTAGATAACCAATCCATCCCTAATATAACGTCAAACTCCCCTAACTTAAATGGTATCAAATCTACGCAAAATTTACTACCAGAAATCTCAATCTCACAACTCCCACAAACTTGATTAACAGATATTCGTTCTTGATTTGCCAATTCCACAGTCATTATTTCATTTAAATACTCAACTGGACAATTTAACTTACTAACAAAATTTTTTGAAACCAACGATCGAGTTGCTCCCGAATCTATTAACACTTTGGCACATAAAGAATTCACATTAAGCGTACCTGCCATGACATCCGTATCCTGGATAGCATCCTTCACAGACATGTCAAAATCTCTAGCCCTTAAAGTCTCATTCACTGCTGGGGTAGATCCCATAATCCTCAATGCATTACTGACTGGGGATGGAGTCTTGCAATCCCTGACTATATGTCCTGGTTTCCCACATTTAAAGCACGTAAATCCAATGGCGGGAACCTTCACTGCTGGATTTCGGATAGGCTGATCCTTATTTGCTGGTTCTCTTGCTGGCTGATTTCGGCACCCCCTTGAATAGTGCCCTTTCTGGTTGCACTTGAAACAAACTACATTCAATTTATTACAAA
This sequence comes from Apium graveolens, assembly GCF_009905375.1. Taxonomy (NCBI): domain Eukaryota; kingdom Viridiplantae; phylum Streptophyta; class Magnoliopsida; order Apiales; family Apiaceae; genus Apium; species Apium graveolens. The sequence continues at coordinate 225,357,487 of NC_133656.1, read as the reverse complement.
CTCCCCCATGCTTCTTCCCACATACATGACAATCTGGAAAAGTTAATCTCAACTGATTCGGCTGATTCGCATTAACTGGACGGTTGCCCTGGCCTCCGTCACTTGCAATTTGTCTCCTGAAATTAAAATTCCTCCCTGGCTGAAACTTGCCCTTCTTAAAATTTGGAAACTTTCCTGGTTGTGACTGGCCCTCATTCCCTTCAAATTTCCTTTTCTTGATTTCCTTTTCCATCTGGAACATCTCACTCTCTGTCTCTGTGATCATAGCCTTCTGTACCACTCCTGCATAGGTATCCAATTCAAAAATGGCTACCTTCCCTCTGATCTATGGTTTCAAACCTTGCTGGAATCTTTTAGCCTTCTTCCTGTCAGTATCCACATATGACGGCACATACCTTGACAATTCCTCAAACTTACCCTCATAATCTGTTACCGACATGTTCCCTTGCTTTAATTCTAAAAACTTCAACTCCATTTGATCTTGGACTAACTGAGGAAAATACTTTTCTAAAAACAATTCCTTAAACCTCTCCCAAGTAATAACATCTGTACCTTCCAATGTCTTCACCATCTCCCACCAATAGGTGGCCTCGTTCTTCAGATAGTAACTTGCAAACTCAACCTTCTATTCTTCCTTTACTTTCACTAAGGCAAATGCCTTCTCTATTTCCTTTAACCAAACATTTGCTTCAATCGGCTCTAGGGACCCCTTGAATTCTGGTGGGTTTATTGCCTGAAAAGTTTTGAAAGTTACCTTGGGATTGGTCTATCTTTGTTGTTGTTGTGCCAGGTGAACTGTTTGTTGGGCCAAGATTTGAAGAATCTGGGCTATTGCTGGGTCCATGGGTCCTGGGTTCATATTTGGATTTGTATCATCTTGGTTGTTATTGTTGTTAGTTTCTTCATTCTGGGTGTTGGTGCGGGTATTTCTTCTAGGAGGCATTTTTCTGTAAAGAATCAAACAACTTATTTAGCTTTTAAACCAAATTCTTTGTAGAAAAGAAAAGTTTTGTAAAACAAAAATATCTCCTTTTTGAAAACAGTTATAACTAAGTAAGTTGCATGCTTCTTTACAGAATATAAACAGTTATGAAAAACAGGGTACATGGTATCACAGGGGTATAACTGGTGCAATAAATAAGGTAAAGTAAAACAAGTGCAATAAAGTAAATGACAGTGCTGGAAAGGAAAAATGTACTGATATATATAGATCAAAAGTTTTAGGTAGTACAAGCGTAAAGACGCTTCAGAAGTAAAAGCAAAAGGGTACAACAACCTACTCACTAGTCAACATAGCTAGTCTATAAATACAACTCAGAAGTCTACTGATACACACTACACACTACTGCACATTATACACAACCATAATAACACTGCTCAGTATCTCCATCTCTGAATCTCTGGCTCATGGCAAGTCTGGACCTCCAATCTCCTCAAGCTCCTCTAGAACCCACTTAGCCCACTCCACTAGGAAATCAGGAGTGATGTCCTCATATGTAGCCTCAGCAATCCTCACAGCAGCTGCTCTCCGAAACGCCTGGAGCCTCTCTCTGAGTCGCCTCTCACCACTCCCAACCTCTCTGGTACGCATGATATGCAATAACTCTTGGATCTGACCCTGTAGGAATCGCTGCTCCATAAGGCAAGCCTCAAACTGATGATATGGGAAATGATAGGAAGAGAACTGGAAAGGTGCTCCTGTAACTGAATGACTAGTAAAGCCTGAATCAGCAGGTGGGGGTCCTCTGACAGGTGGCCTCATGCCTGAGGGTGGAATAGCCTGCAGTGGTACGGGCTGCAACACAGGTGGAGGTAATATAGCCAACACTGGTGGAACAACATGACATGGATCCGAAGACGGCACTCCAACTGAAGGCTCTGAGTGATCAGCTGATATGGGAATGAAAGAGTCGGTCATCGCTGCTATCTGAAATCATATCGCGATATAAGAATCTTGAACCATAACGCGAATTATACTAATACCTGTTATACCAAAACACTCAACCTCTCGACGTTCTATCTTTCTATTCCTTACTTCTAATCTTAACCCTCTACCCATTCCCGTTAACCTAGGCTTGTGTCAGTGACTTATAACCTGTAGCTCTGATATCAAACCTGTGGCGCCCTCCAAACCCGGGTCAGAAGTTTGGGGTCCACAAACACACCTTATTTAAAACCTGCTTATAACAATAATAAAGATAATAATAATATGCAGTGACCCTACTTACCAACCACCATGGACCGCAACAGGTTAAAGTATGCACACAAGCCAAACACTCTATTATATTATAAAACGTTCAAATCCCAAATATTCCAACTCAAAACTGAGTACTAAAAGTTATTACAAACTTTTACAAACTCAAATTATCCCAAAAGAAGCCTACTAGATCAACTCAATCAACCTGAACCCCTAGCTCTCGCGCTGGACTGGGGATCCTCGGTACCAACCGGTTCCTTCTTAACTGGAAAAGAACAGAAACAATATCGCATAAATGAGCTAACTTGCTCAGCAAGTCACAATGACAAAACTGAGAATAATGATCATCAGGTGAACATGGTTATGATATCAAGTAAACAATGGATTATGATTTAGAATTGGATATTATATTTTCATGTTAAAAACCAAGGTTAGGCTACTGATCAGTCACACACTTACCCCGAGCAAAGCACACAACACTGCTCTAACTACTGGATCCAAGGCACACATTGGCCTAACTTGACCATTATATGGTCTGACCACGAATCTGGTCCACAATTTTATAAAAAACAATCCAATTCAAACATAATAACAAAATAAGCAATAATAAACAATAACCAGAATCATTAACAATATTTGACGTTCCATAATGAAATTGTTTTAATCTGCATAAGGATCAAAAGAGCATTTTCAAAGTTTGGATGCTAGGTAATGAAAGAATTGGATAACAATGAATCAATATTTCAGGGTTTCAAGGATTTGGTCTTTCAAAGCATAAAATACAATGGTTTGAGTATGTAGGTAACTCGATTCAGTGTATGGTATTTAGTTTGTATGTATTTGTGGAGTAGTATCGTATATATGTGGTTCATATCTGGGTATACAACAATCAATGGTCTAGAAAGAATCAGGTTTATGGCTCAAGATCAATAGCCGGATTCATGGTTAGGGTTCAGTGCTTCAAAGCACTTGCAATATAAAACATGAATATCAATCACGACAATATCTCGAGAAATTTCAGAAGACTTGCCTGGTATTAGCTTACTACACTGCACTCGCTTCCAATCACAATCATCTTACTCCTCAACTACCTGTTTCCCTTTCCTATGTCTTGCTTCTTCTGCTCACATATCATAAGCATCTATCAATATTTAACTCATAGGATTCTATTCAATACATACTTCTATCTACCCTTCGTTTCACCCAAATCCGATTATCGGATTGAAAGTTACGCAATAAACAAGTAAACATCGAATATACAGACCGACAGTCAACCAACAAGTCACATATAACACATAACATATCACATAATCAATGATATATCATTTATAAATAAGTCTCGGGTCATAAACAGGCTTTCAGGTATTTAAAATGATTTTTAAAACATTTTTCGGAATTAAAACGGGTCGTTGGATCAATTTCGGGGTAATAAACAGAGTTCGGTTGGCCAATTCTGGCTCCGAAACAATTTTATAATAATTATCGAGCCTTTGAAATAATTTAGAATAATATTTTAAAGCTCGAAACTATTTTTCGGAATTTTTAAATCATTTTTAAATAATTAAATCTGATTAAATAATTAATTAAAATCAATTAATGATTAATTAAATCAATTAATCAATTAATTTTCGAATTAATTGACCAATTAATCAATTAAAAATTAACTGAAATTAATAAACTAATTAATTCAGATTTATTTTTGAATTAAAAATAATTTTCGGAATTAAAATAATAATTTTTGGAATTTTCAGAAATTAAAAACGAATTTTTATAATAAAAATAAATAGAAAATATGATTTTTAAATAATTTGTAAACAGGAATCCTAAATTTGCAAACTCTGGAAACTTCAGGGACCAAACTGCATCGTCCCCAAAAGTTCAGGGACCAAACTGTAATTTTCCAGGGGGGTCGCCGGAAAACACCCTGTCTCGCCGGAGAACACGATCCAGGGATGCTCAGGCCACCACCACCTCCAGATCACATCTACACAACACCAAGAACACAACCATGCAATCAATTCATCCTAACAATCCCTGAGTTGGCCAGAAAATGGCCGGGAAGTTCGCCGGTTTCCGGCGAACTCGACGTAACTTTAAAATCACAACTCCCTTCTCTACAGACCTCGTTGATTCATGAAACTTGTACGACTGGATTGCAAATTTCACAGAGAACACAACCCACTATACCACAACATCAATCTATTTCAAAATAAGAAATCCCCAAATTTCAATTAAGAACATTCATAAGGGTTATAAACCTCAATTTTAAAATTCGAAAATCAAACTCAAATTTGAACGTGTTATTGAACTCCAAATGAGACGTATAATATATCAAAATCATCAGGAAAACAAGCTCTACAACATGCAATCATCAAATCATACAAACAATCATCCGAACAAAAATTCATATTTTTAATAAAATTAATTCGAAAATAAATAAAAATATAGAAAAATACCCTTGATTTCTGCAGTAAAACGAAGCTCAGAATCTGGTAGAACACTTCAAAACCTTTGGATTGAGTACTCAAGCTTTGAAAACAGAGATCGGTAACACCTTCGTTTTGCGGTTTGATTCTTAGAACAGTTTATGTAATTAGGGTTTTTCTCTGGAAAATTTTATAATTACTATCTGCAAATGATTTTGATACGAAATAAAATACGGAAAAGGCTATTTATAATTACGGAAAATTAGTATCCCGTTGGATCATTCCGGATATAAAACGGTACGTTTATTTATAAAAACTGATCTAAACGGTATCGGTTTTCGTGATAATTATCCAAACCAGTACAATTTGTACTGCGGTCTTGGTCTCAGCGCCTGATTACACGTACTACGAGGTGATAATTGGGATAGTTTAATAAAAAGCTCCCGTTTATCGAAAATACGAGTTTTATTGATTTAACGAAACGAATATTGTATCGAAAATGTTGCGCCGGGACCCGCGCATAACAAACTGTACGCCGGATCGAAAAAGTCAAAACATGGAATATGCTCGGAATATTACAATTAGGTTAGGAAGGAGTTCTCGGAAGAGTTTCGGGTTCCAAAAACGTAACAACGGATAACGTCGGTTGGTTCCCGTTTTTATAAAATAGATTTTAAATACTCGGAAAAAGATTTTATAAATTTCATATGATTCTTATAAATTCATAAATCAACATAAAAATGATTAGGAAGATATGATAATTATCTATATTTTATTTTAGACATATAAAAATTGAAATACTCAATTAATATTATTTTTAAATATCCAAACATAGATAACACTTAACAATTAATTCACATAATAGATACTGAACACAGATAATAATTATTTAATAGCAAAAATAATTACACGATATATCACGGATATTACAGCGAGTGTGTTGACTTGTGCCTTCATCATTTTCTTCATTATTGGTGTGACGGGTAGATCCTTCTTCTCTTTCCCCTCCTGAGTTTGTCCCATCAACTTCAGGTGTTTGAGATGAGCTTCCATTCTCACGATTTTCCTGTCCGGTAGACTCTTCATTCATCATTTGTTGTGCAATACCTTCATCTTCTTCATCAAAATCACTATCAATATTGAGGTTTTCAAATGCAAGGGCTTCAGCAAGGCATTCCAAGCCTGGACACTTGTCTTCATCAAAGGTCACATATGTGCTTTCCATGATCTTCTTTTGATCAATCACATAGACTTTGTAGGCTGTTCTTTCCAGTGAATATCCCAGGAAAACTACTTCAAAGACTTTTGAGTCAAACTTTCCCACATATTCAGAGTTGTCTTTCAAAAAGTAACATTTGCTTCCAAACACATGAATATGCTTTACAGAAGGCTTTCTCTTGGACATGATTGAGTAGGGTGACTTGCCATGTGCCTTGTTAATGAGATATATGTTCTGTGTATAACATGCAGTGTTGATAGCTTCTTCCCAGAAACTTGTTGGCAACTTGGTATCTTGCAGCATTATTCTAGCAGCTTCAACCAATATTCTGTTCTTTCTCTCAATTACTCCATTTTGTTGAGGTGTTCTGGCAGCTGAGAACTCATAAACAATGCCTTTACCTTTGCAGAATCAACTTAATGTAGGATTTTTGAATTCTGTTCCATTGTCACTTCTCAGTCTTTTCACACAATTGTAGTCCTCAGCCTATTTTTCTATCTTCTTAATGTGCTCAATTATGATATGTAGAGTTTCATCTTTAGAGTTCATGAACTCTACCCAAGTGTATCTTGAGAAATCATCCACCATTGCAAGTGCGTATCTGTTCCTTGAAATAGATAAGACATTTACTGGGCCAAACAAGTCCATGTGAATTAGTTGCAAATGTGCACTAATAGAATTCACAGTTTTTGATTTATGACTAGATCTTTTCATCTTTCCTTTCTAACAAGCTTCACAGACTTCAACTTGAGCAAACTCCAGTTTGGGCATATCTCTCACTAACTCCTTTTTGACTAAGTTGTTAATTTCCTTGAAATTCAAGTGAGACCGTTTCTTATGCCATATCTTGCTTTGTTCTTCTGATGCCTTGGTGTCGAAGCAACAAATACCATCCTTATTTGTTGAGTCCAAGTCCGCAACAAACAAGCTTCCTTTCCTTGCTCCTTTCAGAACAATTTCATCAGTTTTCTTGCTGATAAAGGTGCATTCTTCTTTGTTGAATAAAACTTCAAAGCCTTTGTCTGTAAATTGGCTAACACCGAGAAGATTCACCTCAAGACCAGCTACTAGTGCTACATCATCAATGACAATATTTTCAGAAACAATCTTGCCATATCCCATTGTGAATCCTTTGTTGTTGTCTCCAAAGGTCACCAATGGGCCAGCTTTCTCCTTAAACTGTGATAGTAGGGCCTTATCACCTGTCATATGTCTGGAACATCCACTGTCAATGATTCATATGACTTTCTTCACTTTGCCCTGCACACAATGAGATTCAGGTGTGTTTAGTAACCCAAGCAGTGTTGGGAACTTTCTTCTTATTAACTGATTTAGCAGAAGTAGAGTGATTAGTTTCAGATAAGATAGAGTTTAATGATTATTTTACATTTTCCCTTTCTGATGTAGACTCAATTTGTGTTTCTCTTAAGTCTACTCTCAGTTTGTGACAACACTTCATCACTTTCAAGTTGCAAGGGATGCAATCAAACTTATCACAGAATGAGTAGGGATCATCTAAATCTGCTTCATTATATTTACAGCTTCCTTCAGTTGGCTTACTAACACCCTTTTTACAAGGATGAGTTTGATGATTTGTAGAACTACATATTGCACACTTCTTGCCAGGAATGTCTGCAATATAGTTCAGATTGTTGCTTTTATTTTTCCCAATTCCCCCACTTCTATTTTTCTTCTTCATACTTGCATCTTCAATCTTGGTTTCTTTGACAGGAGTCTTGACACTTTGGTTGTCCATGAGATTTTCTTCAGCTTTGGAAGATGGAATTGAATCTGCATTTTTCTTTTAATTATCCTCATCTGCAATTTCTTGCTTGATAATCAGTTCTTCTTCACTGAAGTTTACCTCACAAGTCTTAAATATCGGTGACCCAACATTTTTCAGCATTGCTGGAACATTTTCACTCTTTGTTGTTTTTTCTCTGTCACCAGTGTTTTTCTTCTTGCTGTTTAAGGTGTTATAATCAAGACCAATGGCAATGTTTGCACATGGTTTGTTTTTCTCATGGTACTGACCAACCAATTCAGGTGCATTTATGAAGGACTTCAACTTTACTTCACTTTTCTCTCCAGTTTTTCTCTTAGCACACTCTCAATCTCATTTGCATACTTGAACTTGTTTTTCAGATATCCATTTTCTTGTTTCAAGGCATCAAGCTCTACTATCAACAATTCAGCTTCTTGTTTTTCACTTTCAAGCTTCTCATTTAACTTTGTTATTCTTCTAACTTCTTCATTAGCAGCAACCATGCTTGTATGAATGTGAAACATTTATGTGCTCATTTTTTCAACAGTTTCATATTGATCTTCATTTAAATCAGTGGAGTTAAGGGTTGGTACCTGTGATTTAGATGAGGATGATTCTCATTGCTCCAAGTCCATGAGTGCATAGTTTCCAAGTTCTTCATCTTCATCATTTTCAGAATCATCCTAACTTTTACCTTCTACAATATAAGCTTTACTTTGTTGTTTCTTTAGAAGAGCTTCATACTTTGCTTCAAGTTCAAGATAAGCCTTATCTTTCTTTGACTTCTTGGGTTTCCTGCATTTTGTAGCAAAGTGACCTAGTTCATCACAGCTGAAGCACCTTATATTAGATCTGTCAACAGATCCAGTTTTGTAACCATTTTTGCTATTAGAATTGTACTTCCCTTTTTCTTTCCAGCTACTGTCTTTGTTAAAAGATTGTTCTTTACTTTTGAAGTGTCTTGGCTTCCTTACTCTAATGTTAGAGAATTTTCTAGCCAGATAAGCCATTGACTGATCTAGCTCATCCAGTTCTTCAAGAGTATAGAACTCATCCTTTTCCAATTCTAGTATGACTTGCTCCTGTGAATGAATTGTTCTCTGCTCACTTGTTGAGACAACTGAGGTATGAGATCTGAGTTCATCATTGGATGTTTGGCCTTCATTTACTATTAAAGCACTTGAACCATCTATAACATGTCCTTGGCCAGATCTCAATGATTGCCTTTAAACCATCTCTAGTTTATAGGTTTTGAGAATTCCATATAGAACTTCCAGAGTTATCCTGCTCAAGTCTCTCCCTTCCCTGATTGCTGAGATTTTCTGTTCCAAATGATCAGGAAGAGTTAGCAAAAACTTTAGATTCACCTCTTCAGCTTTATAGTACTTGTCATAAAGCTGCAAGTCATTTATCAGCTTATTAAATCTTTCAAACACTTCAGTAATGCTTTCCTTGGGCTTAGCCATAAAACCCTCATACTGTGAAATCAGTATTCTTCTTTGATTAGATCTAACTTCCTCAGTTCCTTCACATAGTATTTCAATTTTCTCCCATATTTGCTTTGTAGTGTCACAGTTGACAATGTTGTTGTACATCACATTGTCAAGTGACTCAATCAATATCAATTATAAGCTGCTGTCCAGGGAGACTTTCTCCTTTTTAGGATCAGAATACTCAGATGGATCTTTAGGAACATAATGATCTGGTATGACCATGTCTCCATCTGTAGATTCCTCAATTCTTATCATAGGAATGAAGGATCCATTCATGAGAATCTGAACATATAGTGGATTGGCCATCTTGATAAACAACATCATTTTCTTTTTCCAAAGAGTGTAGATAGTTTTGTCAAAAGTAGGAATTTTGATGCTACTGATTTTCTGTGTATTCATTCTTTCAAGATCTTGAATATGTTTTCTTTCAAATTTTGCTCTGATACCACTTGTTAGGTAATGAATCACATACAGGGGGGTGAATGTATTTTTTCTGATTTTAGGCTTTTCTTGAAAGATAATGGTTGAACAAAGTAAATTAAATCTTGTATAGTAAAGTGTTCATGCAGAAATTAAACTTGCATAAAATAAAGAACACAGATCTTCAAAACTCACTTAATTTTTGTATTAAAAATTAAGATGCTTTGCTACAAAATTTCTAAGCTCTTCTAAGTTAAAGAGCTCAGCTTCTTCTCAAGAGTGTTACAAGAATTTTTATCTAATTTGTTACTTCTAACTAGAGGACCAGTGTTAACTTTATAGCTCAGTTAACTGCTGGTTTACACAGTGGATAATAAATATGCTATTAGCTTTTCTAAACTGTCACTTGTCATTTCTATTTATAGAAAAGCAAATCTTCCATTTCTGGCTTAGCATATCTTTAGCATCCCGTGTTTACTTTAATCTTCCTCTGTCAGTTAATCTTTGTCATTGATCTTGCACACTCTTCAAGCTGCTTTTTGTAGATTTATCAATCCAGCTGTTGGATTGTTTGTTGATTGTTTATCTTGGATATTAAACCGATCTGCAATTCTGTACTTTGAGACTGTACTTCGAGATCTCCAGTTTGATTCATTTGAATACTTGATATCTCGACAAGTATAAAGGCTTATCGAGATGTCTAATACTCCATAATGAGTTTTGCTTGTAGAGGTCTTCAGCTCATCGAGATCTCTAGTCTTCATAACTTCACTTGACTTGTAGATATCTCTGAGTTCTCGAATGGATATAGACTTGTCGATAACTCTAAGTTCTCTAGTGAAGGAATGACTTGTCGATATCTTTTTGAGTTCTCGAGTAACTTTCCTGACTTCTCTACTCCCGGTGGATATTGCTTATCCGTTGAGTAGATATTGCTCATCCGTCGAGTAGATGTATAGCTTATCCATCGAGTAGATATTGCTCATCCGTCGAGTAGATGTTATTCATCCATCGAGTGGATATATATAGCTCATCCGTCGAGTAGATATTGCTTATCCGTCGGTACTCTCTAGAGTTTGAATGACTTCTCGATAAGTCATTCTGGAGTTCTCGAATGACTTCTCTATAAACATTAAATCTGTGACTTGTAGAGATCTTGACTTAGAACATTTTTCTCCAAACAGATTTATTCAACTCCAAGCTTCTTCAAAATTCTTCTGAGGCATGATCTTCTTGATCTTCTTACAGATAGATACCTTAGGCTTGAGACTTTTTTAGGAAAAAGACTTCAGTCTGCTCCTTTGCATTTTTACAGACTTTAAGTGTTACAAGTACAGAATACAAATTTAGATAACAATACAACTTACTCAGGATTGGCCCCAAGCTTAACTGATTGCTAATGACATTTTCAGCTTCATTAATCTTTGACATCATCTATTATATATTACAGGCTGTTACATTTGGTATCAAGAGCAGACTGTCCTTCAGAGTGTATTAGGTATGAGACTAGTACATTCTCTAGGATGCGTTCATGTGGACCATAGTTTGACCTTTGTTAGATTAGGGGTAGATGTGTCATGAACTTTAGGACTGTTGTGAATTTGGGGATCAAATTCTTTTGAAGGAGGGTAGTATATAATATCTCGTAATTTTTTTAATTCGATTAATAATAGAATAATAGAAAAAAAGGATTAAAATTATATAAGGACTATGATTGAAAATTTAATTAGAGTAATGGGCTTAAAATTTGGATCCGATTCTAATATGGATAACTTGTAGGTTAAGATATAGGGTTTTGTGTCGTTATAAATACATCATATTTGTATTCCTCATTTTTAATATTAAAATTCGAAGGGCTCTTCTCAGCATAAATCAGCAGTCTTGTAAAATTCGTATAAAATTCATCGTAAGTCGGAATTTAGTGATCCTGGACTTTTCGGAAAGGTCTTTTCGTTCTCTACAATTTTCATGGTTTGTGTTTTCTAATAAAATGTCCTTTAGAAGGTCAAAAAGAGTATATTCAGATCTGTTCATGGCTTGACACAAGTTCCATGCCTTGTATTTAATCGTCACGTTGCAGGGTAGAAGGAATTAATTGTACGGTAACTACTCACTGAATAGGTTCTTGGTATTCCAAGCAGTGAATTCGTATTATCCGGATAGTCGCAATATGCTGAGAATTATCCCTCACGATGGAGAATAAATATGATTAATTAATTAATCATATTTAATGAATTAGAGAATTTATATAAATAATGATAAAATAGTTTTATTATTATTTATTTCTACTACCGGCTTAATATTGAACCTACAGGGTCACACCATAAAAGAGAATGATTTAATGGTGGAGGAATTAATTAATAATGGCTGATATATATTTATTTATGAAATAAATAATTAATTGGCAAATTTAATAATTGATTAAATGAGATTTAATTGATTATAAATTAATTAAGAAAAGGTTCTTAATATTATTAATTAATAATTTAATTTTTGGAGATTAAATCAAGTGAGAGAATTATTTCTAAAGAGTTTAGAAAAAGGATTAATAATTAAAAGGTGTTTTAATTATTAGTGAGAATAATAAAGGGTTAATAATAATAATATTTTATGGGAAAATTTTCAACTGAAAATTTTGCCTATAAATATACTATTATAAACCCTATTTTTGCCTCAACCAAAAAGATTTACAAAACCCTAATTATCTCCATCTCCTCCTCCTTCATTACATCGTTTTCTTGGTGGATACCGGTGGAGTGCTTCACACTTGAGGAGCAGCTGCTAAGGATCTCCGTTCATCGTCCTTGGATCGCTATTAAAGACCTCCATCTTTACGTTAACGTAAAGCTTCTTAAGGTAAACATACTGAACTACGAATTAAATATTATTTTTCGCATGGATCCTGCGAAGGGTTTCGGGTTTTTTTAAAGATTAAATTTACGTTTTCGCTGCGTTTATGTGCTAAAAACCCTTCAATGGCATCAGAGCTACTTGCGAAAAGTTTTTAATTCGTTTATGTGTTTAACTATTTTCGATATATGAGCATGTACGTGATTCGCCATGATTTGATGTTGATATAATATGCTTATATATGTATGGTTTTGAATATATGATATTCATGTGAGTTGTATAATCATAAGATGATTATGTAATTTGTATATATACTGATATATACATGATTTATGTTTATTCTAATTATGAGAATCATATTAGATACGGATTCTGAATTGGCTGTTGCAGATTTGCTGAAATCTGCGTCTGGTGTCCGATTTACGTAAAAGAATACCCTATTCCATAGGTAAACGAGCGTCTGAATAAAACTAATAGCTAAAGCTATCAACGACTCGTCTGTAAGGCGTTTGACGTCGTTTACTGCCCGTAAATAGTGATTCTTGTTTTTCTGATTTGATTCTGATTTTTCTGATTTTTGTCATATCTTCTTTTTATGATTAGATCATGGATAATATGACATGTTAAGATCATATTATGTGTTTTAACATGCTTTTATGTGTTGTATGAGCATGGTGGATGGTTATGGCCTTTCGACCTTAGTGTAATGGTTTTGGTTTTGGTTTTAAATACGACTTGCATGTCGTCAATCTTTGTAATCATAAATCTCGAATGTAACTCGAGTTATTCTTGTAAGTTCATTAGATTAGTTTTACTTTCAATCATGTAATGTAATTGAAGACTCAAGAAGGCTATCCAATGGAGGTGATACAAAGAAGAAGACGAGGCATACAAGAAGTCTAAACAAAGAAGAAGACTTATGTAATAAGTAGTTGTATTTATTTCCATCACCATATTAGATTGACCTTGATCTTTATCATGAGCTTGATAAAGATCACATAGGATGAGGCCATAACCAAACACATTTACTTTATTGCACTTTACATTTACTTGTTTATTTAATTTTACATATGAGATATATGCCTATGTTTACCATGCGATGATAGATTTAGGTGAAGTTAAATCAATATAAGGCGTGCTCTAGAAAATCTAGAATAAGAATCGTTTCTTGCCTTAACAATAAATATTATGAATACGATCATGAGATTCTCGTGTTTATGAAACAGTAATTGAATATGAATTTTCAATATTGAGAGAAAGAATGATTCTGTCAACAACAGATTTCTATCTGTAAGAAAGGGTTATTAAGTGACGCCTCTTGACAATGCTCCACCCGATCTGGGAATCATCTCATTATCGATTATTGATTTGAAATATTTAATTTAAAAGGAAGAATCTCTTTATAATATGATTATGATTGTAACGTAATATAATCCCTCTAAAAATTAAATAATATCAAGTAGTAATTGGCCAATGACACAACGGGCTTGTGTCGGTCATAGCCTTCCAACATGGTAGAAAGTGGTTCTTATTTTTAAATCATTGTCGTTTCGTGCTACAGCCGAGGGCTTTGATTTCAAAATAAGAAATACTTGTCTATTACATAGAGATGTGTACATTGAATTAGAATCTAAAGGTCGGTACGTGCTACAGCCGTGGGCCGTTGGAGACTGATTCAATTGTACAAAATGTTGGGTTAGACTTGACTTAGAATATTAAGTTTGTCGTGCCACAGCCGTGACTCAATTATTCAAGAGGCTAAACTTATATTAGGGAATAACATAAGATGTAATTGATAAACGTTGTCTGCCTATTGAACATCACATGACGTTTCGTGCCACAGCCGAGGTTGTGTGATGGAATGTAGGATCCCTATTCCCACTAGCATTATGAATGCTTAATTTTCACTTAGGGGGTTGAAAAATTAGATAAACTAGTGGGAGACACTTATGAATAAAGACCTGATTCATATAGTGTTTTGAAATAAAATTGAATATTTGCTAAGTGTTGTTATGTGTTTATCATTTACAGATTTACTATATTCGTCATGTCTTCTGCACTATCATTCCGGAGCATACTAGATGCTCACAAGTTGACTGGTCCTAATTTAGCTGTTTGTTTTCACTGTAACAAGTTGGGGCACTGGAAGAGGAACTGCAAGGTTTACCTTGCAGAATTGAAGAAGAAGAAGGGTAGTAAGACTACCGCTTCTGATTCAGGCATGTTCATGATCGAAGTTAAGATGTCACTAGGTCAAATTTCTACTTGGGTATTAGATACCACCTGTGGTTCTCATATTTGCAATTCGTTGCAAGGACTAAAGGGAAGTAGGACTCTTGAAAAAGATGAGGTGATTCTACGTATGGGCAATGGAGCAAGGGTTGCGGTCATATCTGTAGGATCATTTAGTTTACATATGCCTACGGGAAAGACTATTATTTTGAATAATTGTTATTACGTTCCCTCTATTGTGAGGAATATTGTTTCTATTCCTATATTGGATGTGGATGGTTTTTCATTTATTATTAAGAATAATGAATGTTCTATCCTTAGAGATAATGTTCTTCTTTTTGGACGTGGCATTTTAAATAATGGTCTGTATGTATGTGACGTTGAGCATGATTTACTTCATATTGAACAAACTAATAAAAGAAAATGAGATGATGAAAATCTGACCTATTTATGGCACTGTAGGCTAGGTCATATTAGTGAAAATAGACTGCGGACATTGCATAAGGAAGGGTTACTTGACCCCTTTGATTTTGAATCATATCCTACATGTGAGTCTTGTCTATTGGGTAAAATGACCAAATCTCCATTTAGTGGACATGGAGAGAGGGCTGCAGATTTGCTAGGATTGGTACACACAGATGTATGTGGACCAATGTCTACGCAAGCCATGGGTGGATTTTCGTACTTCATTACTTTCATAGATGATAGATCTTGATTCGGATATGTGTATTTGATGAAACACAAGTCTGAAGCCTTTGAAAAGTTCAAAGAATATAAACATGAAGTGGAGAAACAAACCAAACACAGTATTATAACTCTTCGATCAGATCGAGGTAGTGAATACTTGAATGGAGAGTTTCTAGATTATCTCAAAGAAAATGGTATAGTCTCCCAGTGGACTCCTCCATATACTTCACAGTTAAATGGGGTATCTGAAAGGAGAAATCGAACTTTGTTAGAAATGGTTCGATCCATGATGAGTTATGCAAATCTTCCAGTATTCCTATGGGGTTATGCATTGGAAACCTCAACATATTTACTGAATAAGGTGCCTTCCAAATCTGTTCCTCAAACACCATAAGAGATATGGAAAGAAAGGAAACCAAGTCTTAAACACGTTAAGATTTGGGGATGTCCAGCTTATGTCAAAAAGATTGACCCAGATAAGCTGGAATCTCGATCCGTAAAATATAATTTTGTGGGATATCCTAAAGAGACTTTGGGGTATTACTTTTACACTGATCATCGGGTGTTTGTCTCCAGACATGCTACCTTCTTGGAAAAGGAGTTTATCCTTGAAGGAAATAGTGGGAGCAAAATTGAACTTGATGAAGTTTAAGAAGCACAAACTACTACGGATCAAGTGGAAATACCTGTTCAGACTGAACAACCTTCTGTGGAACAGCCCATTCGTAGGACAGGGAAAGTGTCTCGCCAACCTGAGAGGTATTATGGCCTTGTCATTGAGAATGACAATGAGTTGTCAATCATTGATGATGACAACCCTGTGACCTATAATGAGGCTTTGAGTAGTGTTGACTCAGAGAAATGGCATAGTGCCATAAAATCCGAAATGGAATCTATGTATACCAACCAAGTATGGACTCTGGTTGAGGCGCCTGAAGGTGGTAAGCCTATTGGGTGCAAGTGGGTATACAAAAGAAAGATTGGAACAGATGGCCAGGTGGAGACCTATAAGGCCAGGCTCGTGGTAAAAGGATTCAAACAAAGGCAAGGGATTGAATTTGATGAAACTTTTTCACCTGTAGCCCTGTTAAAATCAATTCGGATTTTGCTTGCGATTGTTGCTTACTACGACTATGAGATCTGGCAAATGGACGTGAAAACGATATTCCTCAATGGGGAACTTGAGGAGGAAGTGTATATGACACAGCCAGAGGGTTTTCTTTCCAAGGGAAATGAACACCTAGTGTGTAAGCTGCTGCGAACCATATATGGTTTAAGGCTAGCTTCTCGTAGATGGAATATCCATTTTGATGAGACAATCAAAGAGTTTGGTTTTATCAAAAACATAGATGAACCATGTGTCTACAAGAAGGTTAGTGGGAGCGCGGTAACATTTCTTGTATTGTATGTGGATGACATACTTCTTATAGGAAATGATATACCGATGCTACAATTAGTCAAAGTATGGCTATCAAAGAACTTCACCATGAAGGACTTGGGAGAAACATCCTACATTCTCGGTATGAAGATCTATAGAGATAGATCTAGAAGAATGATAGGTTTTACCCAGGGTACATACATCCAGAAAGTGTTTAAAAGGTTTAGCATGTAAAACTCCAAAAGAGGTCTCAAACCGATGAGCCATGGAGTGTCCCTTTCCGAAAAAATGTCTCCTAAGACACCTGAGGAAAGAGAGCGTATGAGTAAGATTCCTTATGCTTCAGCAATAGGATCTATCATGTACGCGATGTTGTGTACAAGGCCTGATGTTTCTTATTCAATTAGTGTGACGAGCAGATATCAGTCCAATCCAGGTGAAGACCACTGGAAAGCAGTGAAAAACATCCTTAAGTACTTGCGAAGGACTCAGGACATTTTTCTTGTTTTTGGTGGTGAATCTGAGTTGAAAATAGAGGGTTATACTGATTCTAGTTTTCAATCAGAAAGTGATAGCAAATCCATGTCAGGGTACGTGTTTACTCTGAATGGTGGTGTAATTCAGATTGTTGAAAGAGGAGATGTCAACATCGAGAGAGTTGACACACATAACAACGTAGCAGACCCACTCACAAAGCCACTTTCTCAGAGTCACTTTGATCATCATAAAGACAAGATGGGTATTAGATACCAGAGTGATTGGCTTTAGTACAAGTGGGAGATTGAAAGAGATATATCCTAAGTCCAATCATGTATGAGGATTTAGGAATAACTTTTATGTAATCTATTTTGATTTCATTGATATTAATAAAAGGCTTGTTTTGTTTTTATTGCGGGCTCTATCTATTTAAATGTTTAAATAAGATATACCACAATTTAGAGTAAAGCTTTTTATGGATTATTATGAGATCATAATAATGAGACCTAAAAGATTATAACTCTAAACTTAAATAGTTCTTGGTCGTAGGATTACTAACTGGTAATTAATAATCCGCAAAGATCGGTACATACTATGCTTGCTTCATTATGAAGGATGTCTGTTCTCATAGACATTTGTGTGGTGACACTATAGCTAGTATGTAGGTGCTTATTATAGAATAAGTTCACTGAACATGACTCACACAGCTGAACAACTGATGGAGTTCACTCACGTGTCAGCAGTTGTTCACATAGTGATAGTTGTACAAGTATCCTTAGACTTGAGGTCATCATAGTCATCTTGTGTACACTGAACTATGCTTTGGTTTAGTTCTTAGTCTCAAGGGACAATTATAAGGGCTCTACTGGGTATAGGAATTTGTACACGAAGATAGTGTATGATCAATAAAGGATCTACCCCTTCCAGTGTAGGAAGAGAATGTTCAATGCTGATCCACTTATGTTAGTTCAGGAATCTCTGGCCAGAGTGAATGAAATTAGAAAGGAGTTTCTAATTTACATTAAATAGAACTAAGCATAGTGAATAGGAAAGCAAGTGATTAAATAAGATAGGCTTGACACAAGTTCCATGCCTTGTATTTAATCGTGACATTGCAGGGTAGAAGGAATTAATTGTACGGTAACTACTCACTGAATAGGTTCTTGGTATTCCAAGCAGTGAATTCGTATTATCCGGATAGTCGCGATATGCTGAGAAGTATCCTTCACGATGTAGAATAAATATGATTAATTAATTAATCATATTTAATTAATTAGAGAATTTATATAAATAATGATAAAATAGTTTTATTATTATTTATTTCTACTACCGGCTTAATATTGAACCTACAGGGTCACACCATAAAAGAGAATGATTTAATGGTGGAGAAATTAATTAATAATGGCTGATAATTATTTATTTATGAAATAAATAATTAATTGGCAAATTTAATAATTGATTAAATGAGATTTAATTGATTATAAATTAATTAAGAAAAGGTTCTTAATATTATTAATTAAGAATTTAATTTTTGGAGATTAAATCAAGTGAGAGAATTAATTCTAAAGAGTTTAGAAAAAGGATTAATAATTAAAAGGTGTTTTAATTATTAGTGAGAATAATAAAGGGTTAATAATAATAATATTTTATGGGAAATTTTTCAGCTGAAAATTTTGCCTATAAATATACTATTATAAACCCTATTTTTGCCTCAACCAAAAAGATTTACAAAACCCTAATTATCTCCATCTCCTCCTCCTTCATTACATCGTTTTCTTGGTGGATACCGATGGAGTGCTTCACACTTGAGGAGCAGCTGCTAAGGATCTCCGTTCATCATTCTTGGATCGCTATTAAAGACCTTCATCTTTTCATTAACGTAAAACTTCTTAAGGTAAACATACTGAACTACGAATTAAATATTATTTTTCGCATGGATCCTGCGGAGGGTTTCGGTTTTTTTAAAAGATTAAATTTACGTTTTCATTGCGTTTATGTGCTAAAAACCCTTCAGTTGGATCGATTATTTTTTTGCTGGGCTGTATAGCTCATTACTTACAATTTCAGGTTTCATCTAAGAGTTGGACTTGGATAGCATTGGAATTCGAGGATTTAGATTTGGAGTAGATTGACTTTGGACTTCCGTTTTTAACAGCTCTTTTGTAATAGACACCTTTGTAATAGATTTCGAATTAGTAAATTGTATTTTGTACTAGTTTTGATTTAGAGTTAATAGTACGGAAGTGTGGGCTGTTATATTTGGTATCAAGAGTAGATTATCCTTCAGAGTGTATTAGGTATGGGCCTAGTACATTCTCTAGGATGCGTTCCTGTGGACCATAATTTGACATTTGGTAGATCAGGGGTAGATGTGTCATGAACTTTAGGATTGTTGTGAATTTGGGATCAAATTCTTTTGAAGGAGGGTAGTATGTAATATCCCGTAATTTTTATAATTCGATTAATAATAGAATAATAGAAAAAAAAGATTAAAATTAGATAAGGACTAGGATTTAAAATTTAATTAGAGTAATGGGCTTAAAATTTGGATCTGATTCTAATATGAATAACTTGTAGGTTAAGATATAGGGTCTTGTATCGTTATAAATACATCATATTTGTATTCCTCTTTTTTAATATTAAAATTCGAAGGGCTCTTCTCAGCATAAATCAGCAGTCTTGTAAAATTCGTATAAAATTCATCGTAAGTCGGAATTCAGTGATTATGGACTTTTAGGAAGTGTATTTTTGTTCTCTACAATTTTCATATTTTGTGTTTTCTAAGAAAACGTCGTTTAAAGAGCCAAAAAGAGTAAATTCAGATCTGGTCAGTTTTTGAGGTAAGTTTTCGATCGATCTTACTAGTATTTTTAAAATTGTGTGATATGCGTTTATATTTGATTATCAAAACATGGGCCAAGGGATGATATATTTGGAAGTATTATGTGTTAGAGTATATGTATCGTTGTGCATGCGTGGTGTGTCTCGATGATAATTTAAGATCTTTGATTTATGTCATGGTTTGTGAAAATATCAAATAAGAACTAAGGACCGCAGTCACTGGATTGTAGTGACAGTTTTGTGAAAATTTAGGACCGTTATCACCGGGTTGTAGTGTTCGTGACATGAGTTATTGATTTTGAATTATTGTTGTTTATGTGGTATGTGTATTGTGTGTATCGAATAAGAATAAGAATATCTATCGAAAGTGTTTGTTTCGTATGTCGTATATCATATCGTATAGCTTATCGTATTTTGTTATATGTGTTCATGTTACTTGGCCAACTAGTTGGATCGATTGTTTTTTTGATGGGCTGTTAGCTCATTACTTACAATTTCAGGTTTCATCTAAGAGTTGGACTTGGATAGCATTGGAATTCGAGGACTTAAATTTGGAGTAGATTGACTTTTGGACTTTCGCTTTTAACTGCGCTTTTGTAATAGACACCTTTGTAATAGATTTCGAACTAGTAAATTGTATTTTGTACTAGTTTTGATTTAGAGTTAATAGTACGGAAGTGCGGGCTGCTACACTATGCCAAAGAGCTTAAAAGATGCTACAGTGCATGGGTTGTTTGATGAAAGTCGGGAAGGTTGGGATGCAAGGATTTTAAATGATATGTTTAATGAAAGAGATAGAAGCTTTATAAGACAAATTTTGTTTCCAAGGAGGAGAAGAGATGACTCGTGATTTTGGCTGTTTGATGATATTTGAAAGTTTATTGTAAAAAGCTCCTACAAAAAATTAAAGGGGGAAGTGTGTGTTTGGATAGAGCGTTCTGGAGGAAATTGAGGGGCTTAAAATAAACGATAATTTTATCGTTTATTTTCAATCTAAGTATTATATCCATAAAATAAACGATAATTTTATCGTCTATAAAATATCAATTTAATTATGAGACCTTTTAGAAATTATTCAAAAATAAATTCGTACGAAGTCAACTCAAAACGGACAATATTATATAGAGGCGGATGGTAATGGAAGCGAATTGGACATAGCTCCAGCTTGGCAGAAATTTATAAGTTTAAAGAAAAAAAAAGATTAGTGTTGGGTAAATATATTGAGATATAAAACTAAAGACATCTATTTTTGGAAAATAATTTGATTATATAAGTTGGAAAAATCACAAAGAGAGGAGCACTATAACCACGATAGAGCTGCAACTGAACAGAGCCGTTCGTGAACAAAAATCGGGATCGGCTCGTTTAAGTGAACTCGGCTCGACTCGTTTTCTTAAATGAGCCGATCGCGAACATAAAAAACAAGCTTAGATAATTAAACGAGTCGAGCAGAGTTTTTTGTATGTTCGGCTAGGACTCGGCTCGTTTAGCTCGGACTCGGCACAGACTCGATAACTAGACTCGGCTTGAATAAAAAATTTATATACAACAAATAATAAATATTTATTAATCACTTGTATAAAGATTTTATTATTTTTAATTAAAATTTAATACTTATTTTTTTTATCTAAAATGATTACTTTAATTAAAATTAAATACAAATTTTAATAATAAATAAAATAACTAATTTAATTAATTTAATACATATCACTAGAGTTTGATTACTTTAACAAATAACTTCTAATTAAACTTCACGTCACACTTTTATTAGAGGAGTTTGTGATAAAATCGACCAAAATTACGATTTCAAATAAATTAAAATAGTGAGTTGTTGAAGTAAATTATGACATTATAATATTTTTAAGAAAAAGATAAATAATTTTTAATAATTATATTTCTCGACCACTTAAAGGGTTTTTTCCTTTATTTTATTTTATATGTCTTTTCTAATCTAAACCAATTTAACTGAAATATCAAAAATTACTAAATATTTGTTAATCGACATCAACCATTTAAAAGTAATGTACGATTTTTAAAGTCATGAATGTCTCAAAAATTTAAAATAAATTGATTTTATTCTTAACACTTGACTTGTGAAATAAATTGATAAAATTATATCGATTAAGAAACAAGTGTAGAGTGTGAGTGCGCGTATATAATTGTAAGATGAAACTAGTGTTTGCTCTCCGTATAACTTATAAAATTATAAATTATGCCTTAAACTTGGTCGATTAAAAAATATATGTGAATTATTAGGGGATGACTCGACTTGACTCGAGTTCGGCTTGACTCGGTTGTTCGTTAGCAAACTCGAGTTCGGTTCGGCTCGTTTATAAATGAGCCGATCGAGACGGCTCGGCTCGGCTTGTTTGGAAAAAATATGCTCTGTTCGATTCGAAGAGAACTCGGCTCGATTATGTTCATTCGCAGCTCTAAACAGAGGTAAAACTTCAAGCCTAATATTCATTGCTTTATTAGATCTTTCTGGATTAAATTTAGAGAAGACAAACATTAACTAGGAACTGTTTTTTGGTGTAAAAAGTAAATATATACTGTGAGAAAAAAAATTCCGCTTTTGAATGATGGCTTGCTAGCGGTCTATAATCTATATACATAGCATTGAGCGTGAGAATTGAGATAGCACTGAGCGTGGGAGTGCGATTTTTCTTTAGGTGATTCTTATAAATGTAATATCACTTTTAGCGTCACCCTTGAACAAGTTCTTAGTAATTTTTTAAAATGTGGGCTTAAACACAAATAAAAGAATTAGTAAATCCTTTATATCCAAATATGAAATCTCCTATTATTCTTATCCCTGAACAAGTGAGGACGGTGTTGCAACAATAACGTACATATGGTTAGGATCTTCAATCATGATATGCAAATTAAATTAGTACAGGCAATTAGAATTGTGCCAAAATTTTAATGGTGCCAAGTGAATATATTTCGATCCCTGATCCATTAGATAAAGAAAATTTTGATTAATGCTTAATGCCTAATGAATATCGATCGCTTAATGCTTGCCTTGTACATAATGTGAAGAAAGTACAGTACAGAACTGGGCGTACGTTCATGCGGTGCTTGACTGCATGTGATGCTTTATGAGATAAGTCAATTGAAACTAGACCAGCAGTTGCATTTATATAAACTGCACATGATTCTGATTTATGACATAACATTTTAAAACAAAATGTCAACACTACAAATACAATTCAGATAGAGGGAATCATGGGCGATGCACAGACCCCTCACCGCCCATTGGAACTAAGGTTGTTTACTTATACTAATCACTAACATTACAGTAAGTACTTTAGATTAAGCCGAGATACACACTGATAACAGACAACATTACATATCAGCCGCCTAACTCGGTGCACCCTTAACATGCAAAGTGTGTTTTAATTTGTGTTTGTATATATATAAACCACATCTGTATTCAAAGTACATAGACGTGCCTTCGTTGATCTAAGAGCTAGCTAGAGTTGATAATTTGTTCATACTATATTTTAGTTACTACTTATAAACAATGTCTGTTTTGTTACTCTTACTAATATGCTTTCTGTTCTTATGCTCTCTCTTTCAAGGTCTTTCTTCTGCAGCTGCACCTGCTCATCTCGATGGTAATCGTTTACTAACCCCTAACTTCCCTTACAATCAATCATTCTATTATTAACGCTTATAATATTAGCAGCCATGATCAGTAAATATATTGTAACGCATTAGGTAAATTTTTCGATGAATTCAGTATCAGAATATTTTTTCTCGTTATTGAGGTCGAGAGTTTAAGCCTCAGCGGAAGAATATATTTGAGTATGTAGAAAAAAATTGTAATTTACTGGATTAATTTCAATCCTTTCATTTCAGGTCTTCTTGCAAATGGAAACTTTGAGCAATCCCCAAAGCCATCAAACCTAAAGAAAACTGTGATAATAGGAAGGTACTCCCTGCCCAAATGGGAAATTCGTGGCTTGGTTGAGTACGTCTCCGGTGGGCCTCAACCAGGAGGGTTCTATTTCGCGATCCCTCGTGGGGCTCATGCAGCAAGGCTAGGGAATGAGGCCTCAATCTCACAAGTTTTGAGTGTAAAACCAGGTCAACTTTACTCTCTAACATTTGCAGCTACAAGGACTTGTGCTCAAGATGAGGTGCTTAGGGTATCAATTCCTGGTCAATCAAGTGATCTTCCTATTCAGACTCTGTACAGCACCAATGGAGGTGATACCTATGCTTGGGCTTTCAAGGCTCCTTCAAATAGAATTAAGGTCACTTTTCACAACCCTGGTATTCAAGAAGATCCCACTTGTGGCCCTCTTTTAGATGCAATTGCCATTAGGGAGATGCTACCTCTAAGGTACACTAGAGGTAAATTTCAGTATATCACTGGCTTTTACAATTTTGTGACTTGTTGGTTTATTATTAAATCAAGCAAGTACTGCATTGAACAATTTTTTCCTTTTATGCAGGAAATTTGGTGAAAAATGGTGAATTTGACGTTGGCCCCTATATTTTCAAGAACTTCTCAACAGGGGTCCTTCTCCTTCCGAAACAGCAAGACCTGTACTCTCCTCTTCCTGGATGGATAGTCGAATCCATCAAACCAGTGAAGTACGTCGATTCCAAGCACTTTCAGGTCCCCTCTGGATCAGCTGCCATTGAATTTGTTGGAGGAAGAGAATGTGCCATTGCACAAATCATAAGGACTGTGCCCAATAAAATATACAATCTTTCGTTTATGGTTGGAGATGCAAAAAATGGCTGTCACGGAACAATGGTGGTCCAAGCATTTGCAGCAAGAAGCACTTTAAGAGTCAATTTTACATCTCAAGGAAAGGGAGGATTCACTAATGCGAGCATGAGGTTTAAAGCAATTTCAGCAAGAACAAGAATCACATTCTATAGTCCATATTATCACACAAAACTTCATGACTATGGTCACATTTGTGGCCCTGTTGTTGATAATGTTAGAGTTGTGTCTGTGAGGTATCCAAGTTAGAATATGTTGTCTAACTGGGAACTGGCTTGCTTTTCTATTTCCAATTTGTATTAGTATGAGGTTGCTTACATGTCCAGTACAGTGGCTTTAAGCCAAGAAAAGATGCAACTAAGCAATTTATTAATATCGTTAACATATGACTTCACAGACTTTTCTGATTATTGTAAAGAGATTGAATGTAGTGCATAACTATGTTTTAGGTGAAAGCATACTTTTTAAGTTAAGAGACACTGAATCGACGTTAGATTTAAATACTTTGGGAGCATGTTCTAATCCACTTCAACGTTAGATTCAGCTGGATTGTATAGTATCTAGTGAATTATAAACGAGGTTATACTTAGTTTTTGTTCAAATTTGTTGTTGATGTCTACAACAGTCCCAGAAATACATGTTGACCCCTCTTGAAAGGTGAAAAAGAGGTGCTCAGTGTTGTTAACTCCCAATAGTCTCTCAATATAGATTTGCAATGCAAGTACAGCAACCAGGAAACTAGATGATGGATCGATATAAAAAATAATCAACCTGCAAAGGTCGAGGCATCGACATGTGCTGCATCTACTATCTCAGCAAGAACAATGACATGAATAACAAGCAATTCTGGAAAAAAGAAGATTTTATTTTACATTCGTTTAAGCTAACAAAAGAGTAATATATCTTCTGTTGGAATAATCTTAAATTTAGTTATTAATTATTTGTTTATTTAATTATTAGATATTTAGTAATAGATTAATTATTAGAGAAAAATATTATTTTAGAATTGTTTAGTAGTGGGGTAGTGGAGTTATGAGTTATGGAGTAAATTATGGACATGTAATTTACCCATTAATTAGTAGTGGTTAGTTTTAGTAATAGTTAGTTTTAATATGTTTGTAAAGCCTATATAATGGCTAGTTTACCTTGAGTTTTAGAAGAAGGAAAACAAATAAACAAGAAAAATAGCAGTACAAGTTCTCTGCAAAATGTATGTGTCTTTTTTTCTCTAAGTTTTTTCCAACATGGCATCAGAGCTATATGTTCTAAGGCTTGTGAGACTCTGAGAAATACATACATTTATATATATATATATATATATTAAGTATTTATTTGAGATTTCAAATGGCATTAAAAATTTCTCCATATATATTTAGTGAAATATCAAGATGAAATGGTAGTGGAAAAAGGAAAGAGAAGCAAGAATAAAAATGAAGGAGGAACATGAGCGGGGAAATAATGAGAAAGATATCATGGCTCAAGAGGCCATGAAAGAAATTTTATCTTAGAGTTGTGGAGAGAATGTGCTCCAAAGTGTTTTTGGAGAGAAAGTGCTCCAAAGTGTTTTTGATGAAAAAGTGCTCCAAAGTGTTTTTGATGAGATAGTGCATCAAAATTGATGGTGGTGAGAAGTGCATCACAGACAAAGAGAAAGTGCTTCGTAAATTTAAGATTACGGGGGTGAATGTTGAAATAATCTTAAATTTAGTTATTAATTATTTGTTTATTTAATTATTAGATATTTAGCAATAGATTAATTATTAGAGAAAAATATTATTTTAGAATTGTTTAGTAGTGGGGTAGTGGAGTTATGGAGTAAATTATGGACATGTAATTTACCCATTAATTAGGTTTTAGTAATAGTTAGTTTTAATATGTTTGTAAAGCCTGTATAATGGCTAGTTTACCTTGAGTTTTAGAAGAAGGAAAACAAATAAACAAGAAAAATAGCAGTACAAGTTCTCTGCAAAAATGTAGGTGTCTTCTTTTTTCTCTGAGTTTTTTCCAACATCTTCTACGGTTTCAAGATTAAAGAAAGTTAGGGGACGAATTCAATTAAATTTGACTTGCTACACACCTAGCATGTTAGTAGTAAATTAGTAATGTAGTGCTTAAATTTGTGTGATTAATTACTTCAGACAGAGAACAGCAAATAAGTGGGGGGGGGGGGACGCTACGCACGAGGTGCAATCTGAATATTTTGAATGTTATTATTTCTTTAAATAATTGGAATACTCGTAATTGACAGCAACAACATTTTAAGCTACCCGGTTGAAGATGTGGATTTATCCTCCAGATAGTGTTAGATTAATATAAGATGTGGTATCAGAGCTCATGTTAGCAGTCCACATTTATCCCCCAGATAGTGTTAGATTAATATAAGATGTGGTATCAGAGCTCATGTTAGCAGAGAACTCGGGTTCTGTTTCTGCCATCCCCAACATTTCACTTTTCGACCCATAAATGGGCTTTCGAGTGAGTATAAGATTTTAAAAATGATCATTTTCCAACATGTTGAGATTTTAGAGTAACCGATTCCTTGACAGATAGAACCGGACACATCTGACGCCTAATTTGATGGTTCTTCAACATGAATCTTCCCATTATTTGATACCCGTTTGTTAACCTCTTTTACATGTATATATACACAGAGAGACATGTTCAGGTTCGTCATTCGTGTGTGGGTGTTGTTGACTTTCATTCAGCATCATCTTACTTTCCAGCCCCTATCTCAGCTGCTTGTTCTCCGTATCCTGAAGGTAAGCACCTCATTAACTACTCATGTGCTGTTAAAACTTACAAATTGTCTATGACTCGTGTATTATTAGTATAAGGTTGTACCCGGTGTATAAGACTCCCATGCGTTGATAATATATGCAAAGAAACATTTTAATAAAAGCTTATTCTGTACAGGATTTCTTGCTAATGGCAACTTTGAACTTCGCCGTCCCTCGTGGGACTCATGTTGTTAGGCTAGGAAATCAAGCTTCTATTTCACAAGTCGTTACTCGTCTCAAGACAGGCTTAACCTACATTCTTACATTTGCCGCCACTAGGAAGTGCTAAGAGTCTCGGTTCCTGGTCAAACAGATGATCTTCCAATCCAAACATTGTTTAGCAGCATTGGGGCTGACACTTATGCTTGGGCTTTTAAGGCTACTTCAACTTCTATTAGGATTACCTTTCATAACATTGGTACCGAAGAAGATCCAACTTGCGGCCCTCTCTTGGATGCTATTGCAATCACAGCAATGCTACCTATAAGATACACAAGGGGTTAGTTTAAACTTATACATTTACATACACACACACACACCATTGTTTCAAAATATAGAGTTTTAGGATTGGGGGATAGCCTAGTGGTAAAGGCTATATACTCCTCCTTGAAAATGTTACGGATGGAATCATCACAATCCTCCTGTAATACCTAAAAATGATGATTTCTAGAGCCTGTTTAGCTTGGTGTTTCTTGTGACTTTTAAGTCTTAAGAATAGATGAAAGGTACTTTGATCAAATTTTGACTTGTAAGAAAGAAAAGAAGGGAAATGAATTGCCCCTTCATCCTAAAAAGGCTGATTATGTTTACTGAATGCAGGTAACTTGATGAAAAATGGAGGTTTTGAAGTTGGTCCCCATGCAACAGGGGTTCTTCTCTTGCCACAACAAGAAGATCAAATTTCAACGATTCCTGGGTGGATTATCGAGTCTCTAAAACCAGTGAAGTACATTGACTCGAGGCACTTCTATGTTCCCTCAGGGCGTACAGCAGTAGAATTAGTATCAGGAAGAGAAAGTGCCATTGCACAAATCATTAAGACAGTGCCTAACAAATTCTACTACCTAAACTTCACAATTGGAGACGCGAAGAATGGTTGCAATGGATCGATGATGGTTGAAGCATTCGCGGCCAGGGGGTCTATAAAAGTACGCTATACATCCCAAAGAAATGGAGGATTCAAAACTGCTAGTCTAAAGTTCCAAGCTGTATCAGCAAGAACAAGAATAACATTTTATAGTGCATTCTATCATACAAGAATGGATGACTGGGGTAATATTTGTGGCCCGGTTTTGGACAATGTTGGTGTCTTTAGTGCGCGAAAATGAAGCTTATCATTCAGCCAATGCAAGTAAAGGAAGGAGTTGGTATTTCATACTACATATTTACCTTAGTATTTTAAAACATGAGAGTTTGTCAATAACAAAAGTCTTTTTATGTTTGAGTGTAATCGTCTTTAGACTTGCTATGTACGGAGTATGATTAGTGTTTCTTGTTCTAGTTAGGATGTGAATCATGTGACCAATGAACAATTTGCTGATCTGAAATCTGGCAACTGTTTTGCGTTGTTGTACTACAATAGCCTTAGATATCCATTGTAAAATTCAAGATACTCTTTATACAGGCCCCATGTTCAACATTTTATTTTATTTTTAGAGTAGAGCTAGGTAACATAAAAACATTCTTAAAATCATTTCTAAATAATATTTGGTTGGTGTGTGTATATATATATACACATGGGATCCTATCACATTACCAGAAAGGAAAATGTTATGTTTAGAAAGATCAAATTATCCTTTAGTTGATTTTTTTCTCATTTGTTGATGGGCATTCACGTGACAATTTTGTATTTTCACTCTATTTTTTCCACAACTAAAAAGAATTCTGCAAAAAACATTTCCCCATCAGGAAAGTTACACGTCGCATTAGCATTTGAAAATGATTTTAAAAAGGGTTTTGGTAATTCTAGCATTGCTTTTTTCAAATATATATATATATATATATATATATATATATATGGGATTTGGTCCACAACCTGTGTGGTTGTAGTAACCATCTTCCGTATTGAGGCATTGCGGCAGCTATTACAGCATTGTTTCATTGCACCTCCTGCAATAAAACAATGTTGTAGGTACTGCCGCATTGTTTCATTGCATATCCCGCAATGAAACAATGAAGCAGTGATTTAATTTCTTAAATAAAAAAAAATCATATTTTAATGAATTAATTTGTTTCCGATAATAACGGAGTTAAAAAGTATATAATTAATTTTAAACAATCATACTTGTTTGTCTAAAACTTTTTTGAGTGAATTCTAATCAAACTATTTTAATTTTAATTTTAAATATTTCAAAATTATGTATAATAACACATTTGTACTGTATAATGAAGTTATACTGAATTAAAAAAAATCTATACAATTTTTCCATTTAAAAAAAAAAGAATAAAATGGTATAAAAAATCCCTCCCGCAATGTGTCAATGCGGGAGGTGTTAACCCAACCACAACATATGTAAAATACGTCGGCGGGTGATTGAAGAGTGTTGTGTATATGTTGTGTACTTGATGATTACATGAACAAAACACCTTGGTAGTTTTTACTTAGTGAAATTATGTAGTCCCGACGGATGACTCAACATAGTCCTGACGGATGATGACTTATTATCCATCGAATGAGTAGCTTATGTAACAATAAGTCTGTAGCACATTTCTGCATACACATTGTTTAAAATCTGTAGTAGTACTTAAGTCATGATGACTTTAGTTAGATATGCACAATATGTTGATTAATTGTACATAGATGATGTCTTGTAATTCTGCATAAGTGAAATGAAGTCAAGTGCCTGATTGCTACCCGACGGATGAACAAATAATGAATTCGACGGATGATCAACAACCCGACGGATGATCAATATCTCGACGGATGATCATGAACCCGACGGATAAAGAATTCAAATATCTGTTGACAGTGACAACACAGTCACATGCGTCGAGTGGATGCAAATAGAATGTGATAGCCTATTTAACTGGGTTTTCGAGAATAAAGAAGCATTTCCATTTTCATGCTATTATGAAGATATTCAAAGATGCTGGAATAGAGTAATGAAGTAGCATTGTAATAGACTATATAGTTTTTGTTTTATTATCATGTCTCATTACTTTGTAATCTTGGTTATATATATAAACCAAGAAGTAGCAACTCTAGACATCTCTGAGACAGAAGCAGAGAAACATGTGTAAGCAGAATTCTTAGTATTTCTCTGCATTCTTAGTTGTTCAATATTTGTAAGCAGCTGTGAGCATTTTGCACACAGGGTTCTCTCGATATATAATATATATCTCTGGTGGAATCATTTAAATCCACCAGAAAGTTTTTAAAGACTCTTATTTTTAATTACTTGTGTTTTGATTCATTTAAGTAATTATTCCGTATTGTGCTAATCAATTCACACTTATATATAGATTCGAGTTAGAACATTTTTATTTCGAGAAAAAGTTTCAAGAATTCCATTCAACCCCCTTCTGTAATTCTTGTCATATTGTTAAGGGACTAACAAAGAGCCACCTGCCGCATTGTTTCATTGCGACAGCCTCAATGAAACAATGCGGCAAGTGGCCGAGTTATTTTTATATAATTTGTTACCAAGAAATTTTTAACATTTTGGGGGCTAAGTTGTTTTATATTTTTTTATAGGTAACGAAAATTCGATAAAATTTCATTTTTTTAGTTTTTCACATTTTCAATTTTTAGCATTATATTTATTTACTATAAATTAAAAATTGATAAATTAAATTGGACAAGTACAAGAAAAATAAAACATTAAATAATTTATTTCATTCAAATATAAATGGAGTACATTCAAAAAATTTTTTTAAACAAAATACATAATAACTTAAATATTTTATTCCGACGAGAATGATCAAGCTTTAACGGTGTTGGAAGAACCGCCTTTATCACCCTTATCGTCGTCCTTCTTTTTCTTCAACTTTTCCGCCTTCGCCTTCGCCTCATTTTTCTTTTTTTTTTCTTGCGCTCAAGCGCCATTTGAATATGGCGGAGAGCTAATTGCATGCCTTCTTCTCTTTCGGACCCGTTGTAAGCAACACCATCGATATTATCTTGTTATTGTCAAAATCATAGTAGAAAACCATTTTTAGGAAAATAGAGAAGAGAATGTTAAGAGAAAATGTAGAATGAAAATAAATGAGATTACAAGAGCGCTATTTATAGGCTAAAAATTGGAATTTTAAAAACCAAAAATTAAATTTAGGCACAAAAAAAATGTTGCAGAAGTTGAGAGGTAGGACTGTTGACTAGTCTGCCGCAATGACACAATGCGGCAGGAACAACTGCAGCATTGCTTCAAAGCGGCAAGCCATTCTGCAGCAATGAACCAACGCGGTTGGTCGGTCAAACCCCCCAATATTTGACCAGTCGATTTTTATTAATATTGGCACAAAAATTGATATTGATTTTATATTTGCACAAAAATTAAGTTTGAATTCACAAAAAAATATGAAATTAATAATATAAATTTTATTATTAAAAAATTGATAATTTGATTTTTAACTAAAATAACTCAAATGATAATTTTTAAAAATATAAAACTCACAAAATTTCGTAATAATAAAAATTCAAAAATACTATTCAAAAAAATAATTAAAAATAATTTTTTCACTCAAAAAATATTTAAATTTAATATTTAATTTAAATATTTTAGTTTAAAAACTTAAATCAAAAATAACAAGATATAATTTTGAAAAAATATTTACAAATTCATTTTTAATTAGGGTCATCCCGCATTGACTCATTGTTGCAGTGTGAGTCAGCAATGAGCCAACGCACTGGGTCGGTCAAACCCCCCAACATTTGACCAGTCAATTTTTATTAATATTGGCATAAAAATTGATATTGATTTAATATTTGCACAAAAATTAAGTTTGAATTCACAAAAAAGTGTAAAATTAATAATATAAATTTTATTATTAAAATTGATAATATTATTATTTTTAACTAAAATAACTCATACGATAATTTTTAAAAACATAAAACTCACAAAATTTTGTAATAATAAAAATTCAAAAATAATATTCGAAAAAATAATTAAAAATAACTTTTTCATTTTTAAAAATATTTATAAATTCATTTTTAATCAGTGTCCTCCCGCATTGACTCATTGCTGCAGTGTGAGTCCGCAATTCGTGATTGCGGGAGGAACTCTGCCTTAATGGCTCCAAAAGTTGGTTGGTGTTTATATTTAATGGGTCACTCCAGCAATGTTTCATTGCTGGAATGTTTCATTGCTGGAGATAATTTGTTGCTGGAGACAGTTTGTTTGATTCAACATTTACTTTTTTCTTACTCATTTTACAATTTACAATTTACTTTCAACAATTTCAAATTTTTTGGTTATTGATTCATCAAAGGTAATCTCAAAAGGTTAGTTTTCGATTGTTGATGGCTTCTTTTTTATTTAAAGCTTGTAGTTCTTCTAGTGAAAATGATAATTACGATTATTATACCCCCGTTAGACGAAACCCCGTAGCTCGTCGTAAGTTATTTATTGATGAAGATATTGTAAATCTTGATAGTGATGATAATATGAATAATATTGGTGGTGATAATATTGGTGTTGATAATGTTAGTGGTCATAATATTGATAATGTTGGTGGTGATAATATTGATTTTGATAATGTTGGTGATGATAATGTTGGCGGTCATAATGTTGATGATAACATTGGTGGTGATAATTTTGACGGTGAAAATGTTGATGACGTAAAAGATGAGAAAAATGTTGAGAAAAAAGAATCATGGATTTAAGAATAGTAACGATGTTGTACCTTATGTCAGCAAGATTTTCGATACATTGGATGATGCGGAAGCGTTTTATAGGAATTATGATCAAAAAGAGGGATTCGAGATAATAATTAGTAATACTCATAAGCGAACAAACACAAATGAACCATCATATCGTTTATTTATTTGTCGAAAAGGTGGAAGGGTAGGAGCGATGCTGTTGGATTTTGGTAAAGGAAAACGAGTTAGGGAGGTAATTCCACGAATGAATTGTAGTGCTCGAATGTGTGTCATTCACAAAGTGAAGATGGACAAATGGCAAATTAGTTCGGTGGATTTATAACACAATCATAAATTGGTATCGCCGGAAAAAGTTCAATTTTTTCAAAGATCACTCAACATAGATCCTATGACGCGATCATTGATTGAGTTGTTGTTTAACAAATCGGGAATTGAGACGAGCAAAGTAATGAAGTTTCTTAGCGAGACAAAGGGGGGTGTTGAAAATCTTGGTTTTTGTAATCAAGACGTACGTAATGTCATATGTGATATTCGGCGCCGAGTATTTGATTCGGGTGATGCATAATGCAGATTACTTTTGCTACGAGAACTACAAGAAAATAGTTTTGGTAATTTCTTTTATCAGGTGGACGTAGATGATGAGAATCGTGTACAAGGTTTGGTGTGGGTTGATCCCCGGTCCATGAACGCGTACAAGAATTTTGGTGATGTGGTTACGTTCGATTCAACTTACCGGATGAATAGGTATTGTATGCCTTTCATACCTATTACGGGCGTAAGCCACCATTATCAAAATATACTATTTGGATTTGCACTTGTAAGGGATGAGACTGAGGCATCGTATAAGTGGGTTTTGAGGACATGGTTGGAAGCCGTCGATAATAAACCGCCTCGAACAATTATTACTGATCAAGACATTGCATTGGGAAATGTCATTTCCGAGGTAATGCCTATGCCACAAATAAAGCATACATATTGTACAAGGCATATAAGTAGTAAGTTTTCCGAGAAGTTGTCTTATTTGACCACAATTTATCCGGAGTTCAAGACGGAGTTTAATGCATGTGTGTACAAGTCGTTGACACCTACAAAATTTGAAGGTAGATGGGAGAAATTAGTCGAGAAGTACGATCTTGAGGATCATGCTTGGTTAAATGACATGTATGCTATTAGAACTCAATGGATTGGTGCTTACACGAAGTAACATTTTTCCGCCGGCATGACTACAACTTCAAGAAGCGAGTCTACAAATTCTTTTTTTGATGAATATATGCAATCATCTACCGGTTTGAAGGAATTCATTGAGAACTCCCAAAAGGCTTTGAAGACACAATATCTGAAGAAGGTTAAAACCGATTATGACACCGAACAATTGGAAAGGAGATTAGTTTTGCACTCGTCCTTGGAAATGCATGCATCCGAAATCTACACGAAAGAAATGTTCAAACGTTTTCAAAAGGAGCTTATGAAAAGTACATGTTATATCGTGAACAGTGTCAAAGACAATGGAACTTATATGTCGAAACTGTATTTGGTTGAGAAGGCTACCCTGCCGGAGAATTGCAGAAGAAAATATCGAGTGACGGTTTTCATGTACGAAAAAATTGAATGCTCGTGTAAGAAGTTTGAACATTCCGGGATGATTTGCAAACACATAATCCATTATCTTGACAAAAAACAAAAAATCAAGATACCAGAAAGTCTCATCATGGGTAGGTGGACAATGAACGGCAACAAAATTACGGGGCCTCTTCCATATGCTCCTCCCGCTATTGGTAATGATGGTGCGTCACAACCATTAAGGTATGGTGCATTATGCAAATCTTTTCAAGATTTAGCTGCTTCCGGTAGTTGTTCTGTTTCACGGTATAAATACTAAATGGGTGTGATTGATAGAGAGAAGAAATACTTGAAAAATGCTTTGCGGATGAAGACCGTAGCGAAAGAACCCATGAGGCGAAAACTCAAGAGGACTACCAACATGATTCAATATTCGATCCTCCAACGTCAAAAACTAAAGGAAGGAAAAAAACAAAGAGATTTTAAAGTGGAATTGAGACGACAACTTCAAAGATCAAGATCAAGCCTCGCAAGTGCAATTATTGTGGGGAGATCGGAGGAGAACATGATGCAAGAAACTGTCCCCTAAGGGAGGAGCATGATCGAAGAAATTTTTAGGTTTTAACCTAAAAATTGTTGACAAGTAGTACATTAGTTCTTTTAACTTTTTTATTTAAATTACATAATATTAATGTTATTTTTAAATTTACACATAATGTTGCATATTAATGTTATTTTTTAACAAAACCAAGTTTAGTAATATTAATATTGTTTAAACATTTTTCAACACCAAAACTCTTAAAATAATTAAAATATGCAGTAGTAATGGGAAAATTTGAAAAAAGTGATTTAATAAATAAAGTCAACTAGACCTTAAAATAGTGAACACGAGCGTGGAA
Source organism: Apium graveolens (assembly GCF_009905375.1). Taxonomy (NCBI): domain Eukaryota; kingdom Viridiplantae; phylum Streptophyta; class Magnoliopsida; order Apiales; family Apiaceae; genus Apium; species Apium graveolens. The sequence goes on along the minus strand of NC_133656.1, from coordinate 225,321,704 downwards.
TTTCCCCTAACTCGGTCTGGAGTTCTTTACTTTAGGGTCGCTCTTTTCATCCAACTCGAAATATCGGAAGAGAATAGTGACAGAGCACCCAGCAATGAGACATTGCTAGAGGTCACACTGCAGCAATAACTCATTGCGGGGTACTCTGCTCCACCCAAAACTCACTGCCTCTTTTTGTTACAAAAGTGAGTTTAGTAATATTAATATTTTTTAAATATTTTTCAACACCAAAACTCTTAAAATAATTAAAATATGCAGTATTAATGTAAAAAGGCCATGAATATCCTATTTAATGGAGTTAATGGAGATATGTTTGAAAATATTATCAACTGCAAAACTACCAAGGATATTTGGGATACAATACAGATCATCTGTGATGGCATTGAGCAAGTTAAAGAAAACAAGATGCAACTCCTGATTCAGCAATAAGAGCATTTTCATAGTGAAGAAAGTGAGTCTCTCACTGACATTTTTAGTAGGTTTCAAAAACTACTAAATGCTCTAAAGTTGCACGGAAGGGTCTATCAGACAAAAGACTCCAATCTGAAATTCCATAGATCTCTTCCAAAGGAATGGAAACCAATGACAGCCTCATTAAGAAACTCACAAGATTATAAGAAGTTTACTTTGGAGAGACTGTATGGCATCCTGAAAACTTATGAGCTTGAAATAGAGCAAGATGAGAGGATGGAGAGAGGAAAGAAGAAAGGAGGATCCATTGCACTAGTTGCTGAGTTGGAAAAAGAGAAGGAAATGAAGATGGAAGCTGTTGAGTCAACTTCAAGGGTCTGTGAAAGCAAGGGCAAGGGGCTTGCAGCTGAATATGAAGATTCTTTGAGCCAAGATGACATGGAGGACATTGATGAACACCTAGCATTTCTTTCCAGGAGATTTGCCAAGCTCAAGTTCAAGAAGAACTTTGGAGCAGCCAAGCCAAATAGAAACATGGTGGATAAATCAAAATTCAAATGTTTCAAATATGGATTGACAGGGCATTTTGCTAGTGACTGTAGAAAGTCAGATTCCAGTAAGAAAAAGTTTGAGCCTCTGGATTATAAGCAAAAATACTTTGAACTACTCAAACAAAAGGAAAGGGCTTTCATAACACAAGAAAATGACTGGGCAGCAGATGGTCTGGATGAAGATGAAGATGTCAGCTATGTTAATCTAGCCCTAATGGCCAAGTCTGATGAGACAGAAATAAGTTCTTCAAGTAATCAGGTAATTACTACAAACATTGCACATTTATCTAAAGTTGAGTGTAATGATGCCATAAATGACATGTCTACAGAGTTATATCATTTGCGTGTTACACTTAAGTCTCTTACTAAAGAAAATGCTAAAATCAAAGAAAATAATTTGTTTTTGAGTGAGAGAAATAATGTGCTTGAGTCTCAGTTCATTGATTTTGAAAAGTTAAGAATTGAGTGTAAGATTGCCAAGGAGGAATTAACTGAGTCCTTGAAGAAAGAAGAAATTTTAAAGAAGCAGCTCGAGCGTGAACAAGAGGTGATTAAGCGTGGAAAACATCCAGGGATGTCAATGCTCAAATCACCAAAGTTCAAGGAATTGAGTCTTTCTGTGATGCAGCCTGGAAAAAGGACAAAGAGAAACTAGAACCAAATTTGGTAGATGGAGTGTTAACAGATGTAGACTCGACGGATGATGAGGATCATCCGTCGGATAACAAAAAGGGTTATCCGTTGAATGATGAAAATCCTCATCCGTCGGCTGTGAGCAAGCCTATCAGTAAAGCCAAACTTGTTAAGCTGAATGAGAAGTATGGGTCTATTTCCAAGAACTTTGTTTCAGGAGAATCGAGTCAAGATAAGCGAGGAAAAAAGGCTAATGTTGATCACATGACTGTCAAACAGTTAAGTGACAGACTTGAAAATATTGAGGTAAAAACAGAGGCTAAAATGAAAAACAATAGAAATGGTAAAGTAGGGATTAACAAACACAATAACTACACACCTGATAAATATGCTCCTAGAAAAATCTGTGTCAAGTATGGTAGTGTAAATCATCTGTTGTTAATTGCAAATCTTCCATGCCTACTTCCATGTCTGTGCCACCTCACTTTCCAAACATGAATGTCATGTCTCCCATGCCTATGAATGCTATGTCTGCACAGAATATGAATGCACAGTTTGCTAAAATGCCATTTGCACCTAATCCTTATTATGCTGCATTTAGTATGCCACAAATGCCATTTAGCATGCGATACTGGAATAACATGTTAACTAATAGAATGCCATTCCCTGTTAATAATAATATGCATGATAATTATGTTGCAATGAATGGTTTCAAAGGCCCAACTCAAATGACCAAGGATGAATCTGATATCCCCAAGTCAAATGAGATAAAGCCTAAGAAACAGAAAAAGAAAGCTAACAAGGCAGGACCCAAGGAAACTTGGGTACCAAAATCAACTTGATTTGATTTTGATGTGTGTAGGGAAACAGAAAGAATCTTTGGTACTTGGATAGTGGTTGTTCAAGACACATGACTGGTGATTCTACCCTGCTCACAGAGTTTAAGGAGAGAGTTGGCCCAAGTATTACTTTTGAAGATGACATCAAGGGTTATACTGTGGGATATGGCTTGATTTCAAAGGACAATGTCATCATTGAGGAGGTTGCCTTAGTGGATGGTCTCAAACACAATTTGTTGAGTATTGGCCAGCTTTGTGATAAAGATAACTCAATAACCTTCAACTCAGAAGCCTGTGTTGTGACTAATAAAAGAAGCAACAAAGTGGTTCTCACTGGTGTGAGAAAAGGAAATATGTACCTAGCTGATTTCAACTCATCTAATGCAGAATCTGTTACTTGTCTTCTCAGTAAAGCAAGTTAGGATGAAAGTTGGCTATGACACAAGAAGCTATCCCATTTAAACTTCAAGACCATGAATGAGCTAGTAAAGAAAGAACTGGTTAGAGGCATTCCTCTAGTGGAGTTTTCTAAGGATGGACTGTGTGATGCCTGCCAAAAAGGGAAGCAGATTAAAGCATCATTCAGGAAGAAACTTGATTCAACAATTGAAGAACCTTTGCAACTGCTACACATGGATTTGTTTGGACCAGTCAATGTGTTGTCTATCTCAAGAAAAAGATTTTGCCTAGTAATTATAGATGATTTCTCAAAGTTCTCTTGGACATATTTCCTAAAGTCTAAAGATGAGGCTAGTGAAATCATCATCAATCACATAAGGCAAGTCAATAATCATCCTGATTTCAAGGTTAGAAGAATCGGGAGTGATAATGGAACTGAGTTCAAGAATTCTGTCATGAGAGCATTTTGTGAGGAAAATGGGATTCTGCATGAATTTTTAGCAGCAAGAACTCCACAACCGAATGTAGTAGTGGAAAGGAGGAACATATCACTTATTAAAGCAGCAAGAACAATGCTTGAAGAATCTAAACTGCAAACATATTTCTGGGCTGAAGCTGTTAATACTGCATGCTACACTCAGAATATTTCTCTGGTTAATCAAGCAAGATGCATGACTCCATATCAATTTATCAAGAATAAGAAGCCAACTCTAAATTTTCTTCATGTCTTTGGCTGCAAGTGTTATATTCTGAGAAATCAAACTGATCAAAATGGGAAGTTTAATGCTAAAGCAGATGAAAGAATTTTTGTTGGATATGCTGTTGGTAACGCATATAGAGTCTACAATCTAAGAACCAACATTGTTGTGGAATCAATACATGTTATGTTTGATGATAAAAAGATTGAAGGACTACAAGATGAAGATTACCATGAGAGCCTCAAATTCGACAATGTAGAGATGGTTAGTGATGATAGTGATGATGAAAGTGATCAAGAAACTGTATCTAAGGATAATGCAGAAAAATCCACTACCAATGAAGCACAAAACTCAACATCTGTCGAGTTGCATAATGCTTCATCCATCGGGAAACAATCTGCGTTATCCGTCGGGAGACAACCAGCCTCATCCGTCGGTACTCAAAACTCACCATCCGTCGGGTTATCAAGAGAAGCTGGAAATCAAGATAGATCACCTGTAGAAAGTTCTCCTTTCTCAAATCAAAGATCCACAAACTCAGGGAGAGTTTCTAACAATCAAAACTCAATCACATATCAAGACAACAACGAGGCCTCTTCATCTAGAGCTAATCTATCTCAACAAATAAAATGGACAAAAGATCATCCCTTTGAGCTTATTATTGGTGATGTTTATTCTAGAGTTCAAACAAGGAGAGCAACTCAAGAAGAATGTCTATACAGTAGCTTTCTTTCCAAGAAAGAGCCAAAGAAGGTAGAAGAAGCTTTGTTGGGTCCTGATTGGATTTTAGCTATGCAGGAGGAGCTAAACCAATTTGAAATGAATAATTTATGGAAGCTGGTGCCCAAGCCTAAAGGAAAGAATCCAATAGACACCAAATGGGTATTCGGAAACAAGATGGATGAAAATGGCATAGTAGTCAGGAAAAAAGCTAGATTGGTTGCTAAGGGCTATTGTCAACAAGAAGGAATAGATGTTGATGAAATATTTGCTCCTGTTGCAAGACTTGAAGCCATCAGAATTTTCTTAGCCTATGCAGCCCATGCCAATTTCAAAGTCTATCAAATGGATGTCAAAAGTGCCTTTCTGAATGGAGATTTGGAGGAGGAAGTCTATGTCAGCCAACCTCCTGGTTTTGAATATCCAAATTTTCCAGAACATGTCTATTATCATTTGAAAGCACTTTATGGACTGAAGCAAACACCTAGAGCCTAGTATGACACTTTATCAAAGTTCCTTCTAGAAAACCATTTCACAAGAGATTATGCAGGTTGTAGAATTGATAGAAAAAGTACAACAGGAACCTGTCAATTTCTAGGAAATAAGCTTGTGTCCTGGTTCAGTAAAAAGCAAAATTCAGTTTCTACTTCTACAACTGAAGCTGAATATATTGTTGCTGGTAGTTTCTGTGCACATATATTATGGATGAAAAATCAATTGCTAGACTATAGTTTGCAAGTTGAGAGGATTCCTATTTTCTGTGATAACACAAGTGCAATTGCCATCACTGAAAATCCAGTACAACACTCAAGGACAAAGCACATAGATATCAAGTACCACTTCATAAGGGAACATGTAATGAATGGTACTGTGGAGCTATATTTTGTTCCAAGTGAGAAGTAGCTTGCAGATATCTTTACCAAGCCACTAGATGAATCCACATTTTCAAGGTTGGTAAGTGAGTTAGGCATGCTTAGTTATTCTTAAATCTATATGAGTTAATTTGCAAGTTGAAATACAGCCAGAAATTTAATTGATTTTTCAGTCTTGGATGAAATTTTGACTAAGTCAAAATTTACATCTCAACGGATGATCTTTATACATCAAGTTTGATCATACGTCGGTATACTATTTACTAATAAAAATCAATTATTTTTCTGGAATATTTTATGACTCGACGGATAACAGTTTATCCTCATCCGTCGAATTGTCTTAATCTCAGCCGTTAATTCCCTGTACATTATCCATCAAGTATACTTACAGTTTGTAAGCATAACATGACGGATAATGGGTGGAATTTTTACAGTTTATTTTTAAACGGCTATTTTAGGCAATTTCTATTGGTTACTTTATTTTACTTTATTATTTTTAACAGTTATTTTTGAGATAATATAAAAGCTTATTTCATTTCAATCGCTTTTCTTTTATCATTCTCAATTCAACTGCTCTAATTTCATCCTCTCCCAAAGCACTTACTCTCCTTCTCCTCAAGCTCTTATTCTCTAATAATGGCACATGTTTTAAAGATTATGTCTCAAACTGGGTTTATTTATGAGAAGAACAATTTCACTGCACTGGTTAACAAGGGTATTCAGCAATCTGGTGACTATCACAAGATGATGGACTTTATAAAGAATTACAAGCTCAGCTATGCCATGTTGGAATCACCCACAATCTTCTATGAAGTTGTTGAAGAGATGTGGACAACTGCTACCTACAACTCTACAGATAAGACCATCACACTCACCATTAAAGGTAAAGAATTCTGTATCAATAGTGATGTTATAAAAGCATGTTTCAAGATTCCTGATAACACTGTGACCTCACCACACACTGACACTGATATAATCAATATGCTTAATTCCATGAACTATGCTTTTTCTAATTCTAAGTTAAGTGATATTAGGAGAATGGGTCTTAGGAAATAATGGAGAAAACTGGTCACAGACCTTTATACTGCTAACATCAACATTGCGGGTGATTTACATAGTTTAAGAAAAAAACGACATGGTTCTGTTTATTTTTATAACTTACCAACCTGTTTCAACTAAATCTAAATCAACCAACCAACAACCAATCAAAGCAACCACAATCATGGTCTAAATTAAACTCAACCAATCAACATCAAATATAAACGCAACATCAATCCAATAAACACAATCATAATCAATAACAAAGAAAACACCGAAACAAATCCAAAATATAAACTATAGTCCCCTATTCCTCTGTTGGATCCCATAGTCACTTATCCGTCTAGCGAGCCCTTTTGAAAGCTCCCAAGCTATGCGATACCGGAATGTCTAAATACCCAATACAGGCTCCCAAACAGCATCTCTCAACGATATGTCATTAAGTATAGCATTCATGTACTTGCACATGTACACGCCACAATCATGGGTATTGGACTGCATCGGCCGTTCCTGTACGAAATGAACCTTCATCTTATGTCCATCAAATCTGGAAGGATCCAAGTAATGCAACATAGCTGGCACTATGCACTCCTAGAAAGGTTTGGTTTCATATAATTAATAACCAACAATAACAAGTGTATGTAAATTGACTAGTAAAGTAATTACGAAGAACATAAGATACCATGGCATATATATATCGAAAGTAAATACTCTTAAGACTATTCCCCCATTCAGCTAGAGGATCAATTAAAAAATGCTTCTGTTGTTTAATGTCCAAAATGAACAAAAACCATTGAGCATCATTGCAGCAAGGGTAGAAAGTAAAGTCACAATCTAATAATGGTGGCCCAATGCGCTGGACTGCATATGAATCATATAAACTATGCAGACCGGCCAACTGCACATCTGAGAGTTCAGCTTCAGGATGGGCCTGCAATATTGAAACAATTATAAAAGATCAAATGAACTACAAAATCAAAGAGTTATCAATTATCATTAACTTAGTAATGCATGAACTAAAAAGTACTTTGTTAGATATATTTGTGATGTCATGTCTAATATGATTTGTGTTTAGTTTTCAGATCTCAACTAACAGGACAAATCAGGACTTAACTGGAAATCAGTACTTATACTGAAGTCAGGACTTAAGATATCAAAACTTAAGTTATCAGAAGATATTTATCAGGAGATAATATCAGGACTTAAGAAGACGTTCAGATAAGGAAGGCAGCTGATTGAAAGGAAAGAAGATCAAAACAAACATAAGAAGAGATATGCATGGAGAAGAATTCTATGAAGAATAGAATACTTGGAAGAAAAGATAACTGATTGATATATTTTAAGATACATAATTATATTCTATATCAATTAAAACTTATATTGTAACCGTGTGTCTATATAAACACAGCATAGGGTTTACACTATATGTGTTATCTAATTCGAGAATATTATTTATTGTAACCCTAGCAGCTCTCGTGATAATTTGTTCATCACTGAGAGAGGACAGTTCTTTGTAACAGAGTTTATTGTGTTGAATAAAATCTGTGTTCTATTACTTGAGTTTTTACATTCGATTTGATTGTAGTAAACACTGTATTCTCTCCCCTTCTACAGTGTGTGTGACCTAAAAAGTGGTATCAGAGCAATCTGTTAACATATATATAGTAAAGATCCAAAAAAATCATGCATGAAGAAACACAAACTCCAACCAAGCCCACCAAAACTGAAGAAACTCCAAAGACTCAAATCCATAATCGATATGAAATTATTAGGGTTCCCATACTGAAACCTTCTGAGTAGCCCATATGGAAGGTGAGGATGTCTATGTTCCTGGAAGCTACAGATCCAGAATACCTTGACAGAATTAATGAAGGACCACATAAGCCAACCAATCTCTCTGTTGTAGTTGCATATCAGCCATCACATACTGTACCAAAGGAGAAAAGTGAATATACAGCTGAAGATATCTCATCTATTGCAAAGGATGTAAAGGTAAGATATTTGATGCATAGTGCCATTGATAATGTCATGTCAAATAGGGTAATTAACTGCAAGACTGCAAAGGAGATATGGGATGCCTTGGAGACAAGATGCCAGGGAACTGATTCAATTAAGAAAAATAGGAAGACTATACTCACTCAAGAGTATGAGCACTTTGACTCAAAACCTGATGAGTCATTAACTGGTTTATATGACAGATTTGTCAAACTCTTGAATGATCTGTCACTGGTGGATAAGGAATATGATCTTGAAGATACTAATCTCAAATTCCTTTTAGCTCTTCCTGAAAGTTGGGATTTGAAGGCCACAACTATAAGAGACAACTATGCTCTTGATGAAACTACTCTTGATGAAATTTATGGTATGCTCAAGACTCATGAACTTGAGATGGATCAAAGAATAAAGAGGCATGGGAGAAAGTCAAGGACAATTGCTCTTAAGGCTGAGGAGGAATCCCCTAAAGTGGTTGTCTCAAAGAAAGGCAAAGGAAAGGCTCTCATCACAAAGTCTGATACTGTGTCATCAATCCTGATAGTGATGAGGATTCAGAAACTGAAAGTCTATCTGAGATGGACCCTGATGAAGAGATAATGAAGCTGTGTGCTCTTATGGTTAAAGGTACCACAAAGATAGCATACAGGAAATTCATAAGGGGAAAGAAATTTTCCAGGAAAGGTGCAAGTTCTGATAAGAAAAGTTTCAGAAAATCTGAAGGCATAGGAGGAAAGTCTGATAAAGGAGATTACTCAAATGTCGAATGCTACAACTGTGGTGAGAAAGGCCACATATCTCCTGATTACAAGAAAGTAAAAAGTGACAAAGGCAAGGCTCTTATCACAAAGAAGAAAAGCTGGACAGACACTTCATATTTTGAAAGTGAGGTGAATTATGCCTTGATGGCAAATGCTGATAGCAGTTCTGAAGCTGCTGCGTTAAAGGTACCTCAAACAACTTATGATTTTCATACTGATGATATTACTTAGTTGAGAAGATATCTTAAAACCATGTTTATTAGTTATAGAGATCAAACTTTAACATGTGAAAGATTAACTTCTGAAAATCTTGCTTATAAAAAGAGGAATGATTATTTAGAAAAAGAGTTAGTTATGTTCCATCAAACTCAGAAAGATAGAGAGGATGCTTTCTATGTTAGAAATGTAGTGCTTAAATTGAATGAATCTCTAAAAACTAAGTTAGAAAAGGAAAGAGAGATTATCAGGACTTGGACTAACTCTGGCAGAACAACTCAGAATTTGTTAAGTAGTGGAAATTGGAAAGAGGGCTTAGGTTATGGAGATGATAAGAATAATAAAGGAACTGTAGAAATTGAGCCTATAGTTGTTAAACAAAAGTCAAAGGTAAATCCTGTTAAGTTTGTAGCTGTAAAGTCTGATATTGATAAATCAGAAGTTAAAGAGAAATTAACTTCTGACAAACCAAAACAGGATAAGCCAACTGAAGTTAACATAGGCTTAATGACAAAGAAGCAGCTTACGCATAAGCTGAAAGATGTTAAGAATGTAAACAAGGTAAAGCCACCTAGGAAAAATAGGAATGGAAAGGAAGGTGTGAATAAAAGCAATGATTATAAGCCTGTTCCTAATGCTCCTAGAAAGAAATGTTATAACTGTGGAAATTCTAACCATCTGGCTTCTTTTTGCAGGAAGAATAAGAACATAAACTCCTTACCTTCAAAATCAGGAGTTAAGAGTCAGTCTGTTAGATATAGGCCACAAAATCCTTATTTTTATTGTGGTAGTTTATGGCATTCTTTTTATACTTGTAAGGAATATCATAGTTTGTACTATGATTATTATCAAATAAAACCTTCTTTAAAGAAAGTTAGCATTATTCTTTCTAGTGTAAGTTCTGATGCAAAGTCTGATATTGTAAATTCTGATAAAACTGTTAACATAAACTCTGATGCTAAATTTGCTGCAAATGTTAACAAACTTAATAAGGCCAAAGGATCCAAGCAAGTCTGGGTCCTTAAAACTAATCATTAATGGTATTTGTGATTGTAGGGCAACAGGAAAAACATCCTAGTTCTGGACAGTGGATATTCAGGACATATGACTGGAAATAAAGCCCTGCTATCAGACTTTGTAGAGAAAGATGGTCCAGGTGTTTCTTATGGAGATGGCAATATGGGAAAAACCCTGGGATATGGCAATATCAATCTTGGAAATGTCATCATTGAAAAAGTAGCTCTAGTCTCAGGACTTAAACACAATCTGTTGAGTATTGGTCAAATCTGTGACAGAGGTTATCATGTGGATTTATTTGAAGAACACTGTGAAGTTATAAGCAAATCTATAGGCAAAGTTGTTCTAAAAGGATACAGGCATGGTAACATTTATGAAGCCAAGCTTTCAACAAGTTCTGATGGTTCTGCAATCTGTCTGTTAAGTAGAGCATCAATTGAAGAAAGCTGGAATTGGCACAAGAAACTCTCTCATTTAAATTTTAACAATATAAATGAACTTGTCAAGAAGGATCTTGTGAGAGGACTTCCAAAATCAGTGTTTGCTCCTGATGGCCTTTGTGATTCATGTCAAAAGGCAAAACAAAGAAAATCTTCATTCAAGAGCAAGACTGAATCTTCAATTCTTGAGCCTTATCACCTACTACATGTTGATCTATTTGGTCCAGTGAATGTCATGTCTATTGCAAAGAAGAAATATGCTATGGTCATAGTGGATGAGTTCACCAGATACACATAGGTGTATTTTTTGCACACAAAAAGTAAAACTGCATCTATCTTGATTGATCATGTCAAACAACTGGATAAATTGGTCAAAGACTCTGTGAAAATCATAAGAAGTGATAATGGCACCGAGTTTAAAAATTTGATTATGGAAGAGTTCTGCAAAGACCAAGGAATCAAGCAGGAATTCTCTGCTCCTGGAACTCCATAGCAAAATGGAGTTGTTGAAAGAAAGAATAGAACTCTTATTGAAGCTGCACGAACTATGCTTGATGAAGCAAAGTTACCAACCTACTTTTGGGCTGAAGCTGTGCAGACTGCTTGTTTTACTCAGAATGCAACACTTATCAACAAGCATGGAAAGACACCATATGAGATGGTGAAGAAAAAGAAGCCAAATCTGAAGTATTTTCATGTATTTGGATGCAAGTGTTTTGTTCTTAAGACTCATCCTGAACAACTATCCAAATTTGATCTAAAAGTTGATGAAGGAATTTTTGTTGGATATCCACTTTCCACAAAAGCCTTCAGAGTCTACAATTTAAGAACAAGGGTTGTCATAGAATCTATCAATGTCTCTTTTAATGATAAGAAGAGAACTGGACTTGAAGATTTCAATGATTATGATCAGCTGAGATTTGAGAATGAAGTTTTAAATTCTGATTCTGTAAATCCTGACAGTCTAAATCTTGACAGTCTAAATCCTGATACTGCAAACTCTAATGGGTTAAACTCTGATGTTATTAAAACTGTGATAACTACGCAAAAGGAAAATGCACCTGTGCAGGGGGGGCATATTGAAGATATAAGCACATCTCAAGAAACATCAGAACCTAGAACAGGCTCTTCAAGTTCTGATCATCAAGTTCTGATGGGCCAAGTTCTGATAATTCTGGAAACTCAAATTCTGATAATTCTGGAAACTCAAATTCTGAAGGATCCAACTCAGAGAGCATAATTTCAGGGGGAGCATCAGAAAATGTTGATGGAGACAACATGGATCATGGGGGAGCATTCAGTTCTAGAGATAACCTTCCATCTGCAAGGAAATGGACTAAAGCACATACACCTGACTTGATTATTGGAGATCCTGAAGCAGGTATTAGAACTAGAACAGCAACATCAAATGAATGTCTATATCATTCATTTCTTTCTCAGATTGAACCAAAGAAAGTGGAAGAAGCTCTTCAAGATGCTGATTGGGTGCAAGCAATGCAGGAAGAGTTAAATGAATTTGAAAGAAATAAAGTCTGGATGGTGCCAAGACCCAAGAACAGATATGTTGTTGGTACAAAATGGGTGTTCAGAAACAAAACTGATAGTGATGGCATAATTACAAGAAATAAAGCAAGGCTGGTTACAAAAGGATACTCTCAACAAGAGGGAATTGATTATGATGAAATATTTGCACCAGTTGCTAGATTGGAAGCCATAAGGATATTTTTAGCTTATGCTGCTCACAAAAAGTTTACAGTCTTTCAAATGGATGTAAAAATTGCTTTTCTTAATGGAGAATTGGAAGAAGAGGTATATGTTGAACAACCTTAAGGTTTTGTAGATTCAAAATTTCCTAATCATGTCTACAGACTTGATAAAGCACTTTATGGCCTTAAGCAAGCTCCAAGAGCATGGTATGAAACATGAGCTCAGTTTCTTCTGGAAAGTGGATTTAACAGAGGGACTATTGACAAAACCTTATTCTATCTCAACCAAGGAAAGAACTTACTTTTGGTGCAGATATATGTTGATGATATCATTTTTGGCTCTATAAATGACAGACTTTGTAAAAGGTTTTCCAAGCTAATACAGTCAATATATCAAATGAGTATGATGGGAGAACTTAGCTATTTTCTGGGCCTTCAAGTCAAGCAGAATGAAGAAGGAACTTTTATTTGTCAATATAAGTACATCAGAAATTTGTTGAAGAAATTTAGAATGCAAGACTGTTCAAGTACATCCACTCTTATGGCCACTGCAACAAAATTGGATAAGGATACTGGTACATCAGTAGATATTACTGATTACAGAGGTATGATTGGCTTACTACTCTATCTAACTGCAAGTACACCTGATATCATGTATGCTACCTGTCTTTGTGCAAGATTTCAAGCAAATCTAAGAGAACCTCACTTAACTGCTGTGAAAAGAATTTTCAAGTACCTTAAGGGTATAGCTGATCTGGGATTGTGGTATCCTAGAGAATCAGACTTTAAGCTAATAGGTTACTCAAATGCAGATTTTGCAGGCTGCAAAATTGACAGGAAAAGCACAAGTGGAAGCTGCCAATTTCTTGGAGGCAGATTGGTTTCTTGGTTTAGCAAGAAACAAAAGTCAATTTCCACATCAACTGCAGAAGCATAATACATTGCTGCAGGAAGCTGTTGTGCACAGATTCTTTGGATGAAGAATTAGTTACTGAATTATGGGTTAACATATTCTAAAATCCCTATTTACTGTGATAATCAAAGTGCCATTGCTATGACAGGTAATCCAGTTCAACACTCAATGATAAAGCACATCAGCATAAGGTACCACTTCATAAGGGAACATGTGGATGAAGGTACAGTGGAATTGCATTTTGTTCCAACATATCAACAACTAGCAGATATCTTCACAATACCATTGTGTGAGGCTACTTTTACAAGATTGGTAAATGAACTTGGAATGGTTTCAGGTTCTTTCTCTAAATCTGCTTAGTTTATGTTCTGATACATCAGACTTTATGATCAGTATTTACAGATATTACTATCTTTGTGTATTATGTGCTTAATTTGAAATTTTCTACGTGATGAATGTTGTCTGATGTGAATTTCTAAACTCTGATAGTGATATAAATATTTTTGTGACTATTCAATCCAATGAGGAAAATTGTGCTAGATGATGACCTAATAGTCTTTAATATACTAATGATCCCATGTTTGAAGTAATTGTTTATGTGGAAATCTTTTAACACAAGTAAATTCTAATATTGAGCTTTTTTAAGTTTACTTTGTGTATCTTATTACTAAGACAAAAACTAGAATAGTGCTTCTTATCTGTTATGTTATGATGTTGGTAAATCTTATGGATGTACTAAGTGCTGATAAACCTCACTTATCAAAAGAAAAAAAAAAGAAAAGAAATAAATATCAGGTACTCCTTTGAGATCTAGAGTAAAAATGTGGAAGGGAAGACCCAAGTGCATTGATGGTATTAAGTAATATGTATTAGAAAAGAAAAATAAAATTTTCTTGGTGACTTTTCACATTCTCCGAAAACTGAAGAAATACTCTGATAACAGCATAAATTCTGATAAGCAGTCGTGACTCACTTACACTGAGAAGCCACTGTAAAAAGGAATTTCAAAAGATGCATAAAATGAGCACAAATCAGTTGATATGGACTCATGCATGAACTCATTCTATAGTAGACTTCAGAATAATGATAGATTTTGAGCAAAGTTCTTAGTTATGCCTTATTTCTAAGATGTACTGAAGTGAATCAGACTTTACTCTTTGTCTGATATTTAGCTTAATGCACACACATACACTCCATATGAATGATGAAAATTAATGTAGTGATAAATGTTGTTTCAAATGAACAGTTTAAGTGGCAGTTGCATAAATTCTGAGGACAAGTCCTGATGGAAGTTCTGATGATTAAGTTTTGATGAAACCATATCAGTATTTATGTGAAGAATTACAGAAATAAACATTCACTTTTCGAGTTAAGGAGCCATATTCTGATGACTTTTAAATTCTGATAATAATCAAGTTCTAATGCTGACGTGGCAGTATTTATTTACTTGGTTTATTTTTGGTCATTACTTGAACGGTCATATTTTTACAGAATATCGGTTTATGTGAGATAAAGCAGTAATAATTATTTGTTTAGTGGGAACAGTTTTTTTTTAAAAACTGAACATGCAATATAATCATTACTTATTTACCGTGCCCATTAACTTTTGCCTTAACTGCTGCATGGCTGACAGGTGTAACTGTCTGTCCCACTTCTCAATAATTGTTGTCACATGGGTTGTCTAAGTAAAAGAGATAAAAGATTTTCAAATCTTTTATTCAATATCTATTCTATTCACTCTCTCTCTTTTTCTTATTCTCTCACATTTTCTGACAATTTTCTATACAGACATTTCATCAAACACCTTTCAGGCAAATTAATTTTTCACTTATTTTTAATGGAGCCCAAGGATTAAATTGTTGATGGAGCCAAGTTTGTACCAAATAACTATGCTGCAATCTTGAATAAGGCTGAAGCTGTGGCGCTCTCCAAACCCGGGTCAGAAGTTTGGGGTCCACACACACACCTTATCAATAACCTGCTTATAACAATGATAAAGATAATAATAATATGCAGTGACCCTACTTACCAACTACCACGGACCGCAACAGGTTAAAGTATGCATACAAGCCAAACACACCTACTTATATTACAAACTTTCAAATTCCAACTATTCCAAACTCAGAACTGAGTATTAAACATTATTACAAACTTTTACAAACTCAAATTATCCCAAAAGAAGCCTACTAGCTTAGCTCGATCAACCTGAACCCTTAGCTCTCGCGTTGGACTGGGGATCCTCGGTACCAACCGGTTCCTTCTTAGCTGGAAAAGAACATAAACAATATCGCACAAATGAGATAACTAGCTCAGCAAGTCACAATGACGAAACTGAGAATAATGATCATCAGGTAAATATGGTTATGATATCAAGTGAACAATGGATTATGATTTAGAATTGGATATTATATTTTTATTTTAAAAATCAAGGTTAGGCTGGTGATCAGTCACACACTAACCCCGAGCAAAGCACACAGCACGACTCTAACTACTGGATCCAAGGCACATAATGGCCTAACTTGACCATCATATGGTCTGACCACGAATCTGGTCCACAATTTTATAAAAAAAAACAATCCAATTCTAATATAATAACAGAATAAATAATAAAAAGCAATAAACGGAATCATTAACAACATTGGACATTCAATAATGAAAATGGTTTCAATCTGCATAAGGATCAATATGGCATTTTCAAAACATGGATGATAGGTAACGAAAGAATTGGATAACAAGGAATCAATGTTTCAGGGTTTCAAGGATTTGGTCTTTCAAATCATAAGATACAATGGTTTGAATGTGTAAGCAATCTGGTTCAGTGTTTGATATTTAGTTTGTATGTATTTGTGGAGTAGTATCGTATATTTGAGGTTCGTATTTGGGTATGCAACAATCAATGGTCTAGAAAGAATCAGGTTTACGGATCAAGATCAATAACTGGAATCAGGGTTTAGGGTTCAGTGCTTCAAAGCACTTGCAATATAAAACAGGACTATCAATCACTACAATATCTCGAGAAAGTTCAGAACACATGCCTGGTACTAGCTTACTATACTGCACTCGCTTTCAATCACCACTGTCTTACTCCTCGACTACCTGTTTTCCTTTTCTATGCCTTGACTCTTCTACTCACATATCATAAGCATCTATCAATATTCAACTCATACGATTCTATTCGAAACATACTTCTACCTACCATTCGTTTTACCCAAATCCGATTAACGGATTGAAAGTTACGCAATAAACAAGTAAACATCGACTATATAGACCGACAGTTAATCAACAAGTCACATATAACACATAACACGTCATATAATCAATGATATATCATTTATAAAGAAGTCTCGGGTCATAAACAGGCTTTCGGGTATTTAAAATGATTTTTAAAACATTTTTCAGAATTAAAACGGGTCGTTGGATCAGTTTCAGAATAATAAACAGGGTTCGGCTGGCCAATTCTGGCTTCAAAACAATTTTATAATAATTATTGAGCCTTGAAAATAATTTAAAATAATATTTTAAAGCTCGAAACCATTTTTCGGAATTTTTAAATCATTTTTAAGTTATTAAATGTAATTAAATAATTAATTAAAATCAATTAATAATTAATTAAATCAATTAATCAATTAATTTTCGAATTAATTGACTAATTAATCAATTAAAGTTAACTGAAATTAATTAACTAATTAATTCAGATTTATTTTTGAATTAAAAATAATTTTTGGAATTAAAATAATAATTTTTTGAATTTTCATAAATTAAAAACGAATTTTTATAATTAAAAATAAATAGGAAATATGATTTTTGAATATTTTTAAAACAGGAATCCTATTTTTGAAAACTCTGGAAAGTTCAGGGACTGAACTTCATCGTTTTCAAAAGTCAGGGTACTAAACTGTAATTTTCCAGGGGGTCGTCGGAAAACAATCGGGGGTGGCCAGAGAACTCACCTCCGGCATCCTCCCACCACCATCACCTCCAGATTTAATCTACACAATACCAGGAACTTATTCATGCAATCAAATCATTCAAATAACCCCAGACTTGGCCGGAAATTGGCCAAGAACATCGCCGGTTTCCGGCGAACTTCGAAAATTTTCAAAACACAACTCCCTTCGATTCAGACATCCTCTGTTAACGAACTATATACCAATCGATTGCAAATTTTATAAGGAACATAATCCACTATAAATCAACAGCTAATAACCCCTAAATCAAAAAGCCCCAAATTTCAATTGAAAACATTCATACGGGTTATAAACCCTAATTTTAAAATTAGAGAATTAAACCCACTTTTGAGCATGTTATTGAACTCCAAATCAGACGTATGACATATGAAAATCAACAGGAAAACAATCTCTACAACATGCAATTATCAATCATACAAACAATCATCCAAACAAAAATTCATATTTTTAATAAAAATAATTCGAAATTAAATAAAAATATAGAAAAATAACCTTGATTTCTGCAGTTCTGAAACTTGAAGAAACTGAAAGAACACCTTAAAACCTCTGTTTTGGTTACTCGAGTGTTCCAAACGGAGATCAATAACACCTTCAATTTGTGGTTTGATTTCAGAAGGGTTTATGAATATAAGGATTTTCTCTGGAAATTCATATAATTACTGACTGCAAATGATTTTGATACGAAATAAAATATGGTAAAAGGCTATTTATAATTACGGAAAATTAGTATCCCGTTGGATCATTCCGGATATAAAACGGTACGTTTATTTGTAAAAACTGATCCAAACGGTATCGATTTTCGGGATAATTATCCAAATCAGTACAATTTGTACTGCTGTCTTGGTCTCAGCGCCTGGTTACACGTACTACGAGGTGATAATTGGGATAGTTTAATAAAAAGCTCACAATTATCGAAAATACGAGTTTTATTGATTTACCGAAACGAATATTGTATCGAAAATATTGCGTCGGGACCCGCGCAGGACAAACCGTACGCCGAATCGAAAAAGTCGAAACATGGAATATGCTCGGAATATTATAATTAGGTTAGGAAGGAGTTCTCGGAAGAGTTTCGGGTTCCAAAAACGTAACAACGGATGACGTCGGTTGGTTCCCGTTTTTAAAAATTGATTTTAAATACCCGGAAAAAGATTTTATAAATTTCATATGATTATTATAAATTCATAAATCAACATAAAAATAATTAGGAAGATATGAAAATTATCTATATTTTATTTTGGACATATAAAAAATTAAAATACTCAATTAATAATATTTTTAAACATCCAAACACATTTAACACTTAACAAATAATTCACAGAATAGATACTGAACATATATAATAATTATTTATTAGCAAAAATAATTACACGATATATCCCGGATATTACATCCTTCCCCCCTTAAAAGGATTCTGTCCTCAGAATCTCCTAAGAAAATAAACGAGGGTACTTTTCTCTCATAACACTTTCTAACTCCCAGGTTGACTCTTCAAATTTTTGGGTTTCTCCATAATACTCTTACTAGCTTTACCACTTTATTTCTCAATACCTTCTCTCTTTCCTCTAAAATCTCTATTGGACTCTCTACATATGACAAATCTGCCTGAAGCTCTATTGGCTCATATTCTATTCTATTACATGCCTGGAGTCTGGATTATATTTTTTAAGCATCGATACGTGAAAAACATTGTGAATATGCTCCATGTGCGGAGGTAACGCTAATTCGTAAGCTACTTTGCCAACGCGCTTTAGAATCTCAAAAGGTCCGACATATCTTGGGTTCAGCTTTCCTTTCTTTCCAAACCTCGTTAGTCCTTTCCACGGTGATACTTTCAGTAATACCAAGCTTCCTTCTTCAAATTCCATGTCTTTCCTTGACTGATCTGCATATTTCCTTTGACGGTCCTGTGCTGCTATCAATCTTTTCTGGATAACTTCAACAACTTCTTTTGTCTGCTGCACTAATTCAGGTCCAAGTATCTTGCGTTCTCCTACTTCGTCCCAATACACTGGAGATCTGTATTTGCGTCCATAAAGGGCTTCATAGGGTGGCATCCCAATATTGGCATGATAACTGTTGTTATAAGCAAATTCTACCAGAGGTAAATGCTCGTCCCAACTTCCTTTGAAATCAATAGCACAAACGCGTAACATGTCCTCGATTGTCTGGATCGTTCTTTCACTTTGGCCGTCCGTCTGTGGATGGTAGGCTGTACTCATATTCAGTCTTGTTCCTAAACATTCTTGAAAACTCTTCCAAAATCTTGAATTAAATCTTGGATATCGATCAGATACAATGGACACAGGAACTCCATGACGAACTACGATTTCCTTCAGGTACATATGGACTAACTTATCGAGCGAAAATCTTTCATTTATAGGCAGAAAATGAGCTGACTTGGTAAGTCTATCCACTATAACCCAAATGGCATCATGATTAGCTCTTGTCCTTGGTAATCCAACTATGAAATCCATGGCAATATGTTCCCACTTCCATTCTGGTATCTCTAATGGCTGTAGCAATCCACTTGGTCTCTGATGCTCTGTTTTAACTCTCTGATATGTATAACATCTGCTAACCCATTCCGCAATTTCCCTCTTCATGTCTGGCCACCAATAATTCTCCTTTAAATCTCTGTACATCTTGGTACTTCCTGGATGGATTGAATACCTCGAATTATGAGCTTCCTATAAAATTTCATTCTTCAGCTCCGTCACCGGTGGAATCCAAATTCTAGAAGAAAACCTAAGAATACCTTGATCATCCTTTTTCGTGCACCATTCTTCACCTACCAAATGATTTATATCTTGACCCATTATATCTTCCTGACACTTCTTTATCTTCTCTAACAACTCCGGCTGGAAGGTCACACTATACATTTTTGCTTCATCAGGTTTGCAAACTCCAATCTCCAATTCCATTTTCTGAAATTCTTTATATATCTCTTCGGGTACTGATTACACATTTAACTTTTCCTTCCAACTTAACGCATCTGCTACAATGTTTGCTTTACCTGGATGATAATTAATCGAGCAGTCATAATCCTGGATCAATTCTAACCATCTCATTTGCCTCATATTAAGCTCCTTCTGTGTGAATATGTACTTCAAGCTTTTGTGATCCGTGTAAATCTCGCATTTTTCTCCATACAGATAATGTCTCCAAATTTTCAAAGCAAAAACTATGGCTGCTAGCTCCAAATCATGAGTAGGATATTTCTGTTCGTGTGGTTTCAATTGCCTTAACGCATACGCAATCACTTTATCGTGCTACATTAGAACGCATCCTAGTCCTTTATGAGAAGCATCACTATAAATTACAAAATTCCCTTGATCGTCTGGAAGTGACAAAACAGGTGTTGTGATTAATCGTTGCTTCAATTTCTGAAAACTTTCTTCGCCCTTGTCGTTCCATATAAACTTTTCATTCTTCCATGTAAGCTTTGTCAATGGTATTGCAGTCCTTGAAAAATTTTGAACGAATCGACGATAATATCCCGCTAATCCCAAAAACTTCTTACCTCGGTGGGTGTTCTCGATTTTTCCCAATTTGTAATTGCCTCAATCTTTGCTGGGTCCACTTTGATCCCTTCATTACTGACTATGTGTCCTAAGAACTGAACTTCCTGTAGCCAAAACTCACACTTCGAGAATTTAGCATATAACTTCTTTTTCATTAAAATCTCCAAAGCTGTTCTCAAATTTTCTGCATGATCCCCTTCCGCCTTTGAATAAATCAAAATATCGTCTATAAACACAATAACGAACTTGTCCAAGTATTCCTTGAAAATTCTATTCATCAGGTCCATAAACGCTGCCGGGGCATTGGTCAATCCAAAAGACATCACTAAAAATTCGTAATGTCCATACCTTGTTCTGAAAGCTGTCTTTGGTATATCTTTTGGCTTAATCTTCAGTTGATGATATCCCGATCTTAAGTCAATTTTGGAGAAAAACTTGGTTCCCTTCAATTGGTCAAATAGATCGTCAATTCTGGGTAACGGATACTTGTTCTTGATTGTAAGCTTGTTGAGCTCCCTATAGTCGATGCATAGTCTCATGCTTCCATCTTTCTTCTTGACAAATAATATCGGGGCTCCCCATGGGGACACACTGGGTCTGATTACTCCTTTCCCTAACAGCTCTTGTAATTGCTTCGCTAGCTCTTTCATCTCAACGGGCGCCATTCTATACGGGGCCTTGGATACCGGTTCTGTTCCAGGTGCTAAGTCGATTGCAAACTCAATTTCTCTATCTGGAGGAAGTCCTGGTAACTCGTCGGGAAACACGTCTGGAAATTCATTCACTACTGGAATATCTTCAAGTTTCGCTGGCTCCTGACTCTTATCAATCACATATGCCACGAAATGCTCGCATCCTTGTCGTAGTAACTTCTTGGCTTGAATCATCGTTAATAACTTCTTTACTTATTTCTGGCCCTTGAACGTTACTATTCTTTCGTCTGGCGTCTTCACCATTACCTTCTTATTTCGACAATCTATCTGGGCATCGTGCTTAGATAACCAATCCATTCCTAAGATAACGTCAACTTCTCCTAACTTAAATGGTATCAAATCTACACAAAACTTACTACCAGAAATCTCAATCTCACAATTCCCACAAACTTGATTAACAGATACTCGTTCTTGATTTGCTAATTCCACAGTCATTATTTCATTTAAATATTCAACTGGGCAATTTAGCTTACTAACAAAATCTTGTGAAACAAACGATCGAGTTGCTCCCGTATCTATTAACACTTTGGCACATAAAGAATTCACATTAAGCGTACCTGCCATGATCGGTATCCTGGATAGCATCCTTTACAGACATATCAAAAACTCTGGCCCTTGGAGTCTCATTCACTGCTGGAATAGATCCCATAATCCTCAATGCCTTACTGACTGGGGTTGGTGTCTTACAATCCCTGGCTATATGTCCTGGCTTCCCACATTTAAAGCACGTAAATCTAATGGCTAGAACCTTCACTGCTGGATTTCGGATATGCTGATCCTTATTTGCTGGCTCTCTTGCTGGCTGATTTCGTCACTCCCTTGAATAGTACCCTTTCTGATTGCACTTGAAACAAACTACATTCAAATTATTACAAACTCCTCCATGCTTATTCCCACATACCTGACAATCTGGAAAAGTTAATCTCAACTAATTTGGCTGATTCGCATTAACTGGACGGTTGCCCTGGCTTCCGTCGCCTGCATTTTGTCTCTTGAAATTAAAATTTCTCCCTGGCTAAAACTTGCCCTTCTTAAAATTTGGAAACTTTCCTGGTTGTGACTGACCTTTATTCCCTTCAAATTTCCTTTTCTTGCTTTCTTTCTCCTTCTGTGACATCTCACTCTCTGTCTCTGCAATCATAGCCTTCTGTACAACTCCTGCATAGGTGTCCAATTTAAAAATGGCTACCTTCCCTCTGATCTATGGCTTCAAACCTTGCTGGAATCTTTTAGCCTTCTTCCTGTCAGTATCCACATATGATGGCACATACCTTGATAATTCCTCAAACTTACTCTTATAATCCGCCACCGACATATTCCCTTGCTTTAATTCTAAAAACTTCAGCTCCATCCGATCTTGGACAAACTGAGGAAAATACTTTTCTAAAAACAACTCCTTAAACCTTTCCCAAGTAATAGCATCCATACCTTCCAATGTCTTTACCATCTCCCACCAATAGGTGGCCTCATTCTTCAGATAGTAACTTGCAAACTCAACCTTATGTTCCTCTTTCACTTTCACTAAAACGAATGCCTTCTCTATTTCCTTTAACCAAACATTTGCTTCGATCGGCTCTAAGGAACCCTTGAATTCTGCTGGGTTTACTGCCTGAAAAGTTTTGAAAGTTACCTAGAGATTGGTCTGTCTTTGTTGTTGTTGTGCCAGGTGAACTGTTTGTTGGGCCAAAATTTGGAGAATCTGGGCTATTGCTGGGTCTATGGGTCCTGGGTTTGCATTCTGGTTTGTATTATCTTGGTTGTTATTGTTGTTGTTGTTGGTTTCTTCATTCTGGGTGTTGGTGCGGGTATTTCTTCTAGGAGGCATTTTCTGTAAACAATCAAACAACTTATTTAGCTTTTAAATCAAATCTTTTACATAAAAGAAAAGTTTTGTAAAACATAAATATCTCTTTTTGAAAGCAGTTGTAACAATTGAACTAAGTAAATTGCATGCTTCTTTACAGAATATAAACAATTATGGAAAACAGGGTACATGGTATCACAAGGGTATAACTGGTGCAATAAATAAGGTAAAGTAAAACAGGTGCAGTAAAATAAATGACAATGCTGAAAAAGAAAAGGTACTGGTATATATAGATCAAAAGTTTTGGGTAGTACAAGCGTAAAGACGCTTTGGAAGTAAAAGTAAAAGGGTACAACAACCTACTCACCAGTCAGCATAGCTAATCTACAAATACAACCCAAAAGTCTACTGATACACACTATACATTACTGTACATAATACATAACCATCACAATACTGCTCAGTATTTCTGTCTCTGGATCTCTGACTCAACTCCAAGGAAACTCTGGTCCTACCAGCCTCTCAAAATCCTCCATCACCTTAGTAGCCCAGCCCATCAATGCATCAGGGCCTCTGCCAGGTAATGTAGCTCCATGTAGCCTAGCCTCAAGAACCCTCCGTGTCACATGAATCTCCTCTCGAAGCTCCCTCACACCACGATCAACATCTATAGTCCTAATGATATGCTGTAGCTCTCGAATCTGGGCCAACAAGGAATCACGCTCCAGTAGAAGAGCCTCATACCGGTAGTAAGGAACTGGGGGCAATGTAGACTGGAATGGGGCACTCGCAACTGAATGCCCAGTGGAGTCTGAATCAGCTGGTGGGGGTCCTCTGATAGGTGGCCTCATGCCTGGGGGTGGAATAGCCTGCAATGGTACGGGCTGCAACATAGGTGGAGGTAGTATAGCCAACACTGGTGGAACAATATGACGTGGATCCGAAGACAGTACTCCAACTGAAGGCTCTGAGTGATCAGCTGATACGGGGATAAAAGAGTCGCCCATCGCTGCTATCTGAAATCATATCGCAATATAAGAATCTCGAACCATGACGCGAATTACACTAATACCTGTTATACTGAAGCACTCAACCTCTCGACGTTTTATCTTTCTATTCCTTTCTTCTAATTCTAACCCTCTACCCATTCCCGTCAACCTAGGCTTGTGTCAATGACTTATAACCTATAGCTCTGATACCAAACCTGTGGCGCCCTTCAAACCCGGGTCAGAAGTTTGGGGTCCACACACACACACCTTATCAATAACCTGCTTATAACAATGATAAAGATAATAATAATATGCAGTGACCCTACTTACCAACTACCACGGACCGCAACAGGTTAAAGTATGCACACAAGCCAAACATACCTACTTATATTACAAACATTCAAATCCCAACTATTCCAAACTCAGAACTGAGTATTAAACATTATTACAAACTTTTACAAACTCAAATTATCCCAAAAGAAGCCTACTAGCTTAGCTCGATCAACCTGAACCCCTAGCTCTCGCGCTGGACTGGGGATCCTCGGTACCAACCGGTTCCTTTTTAGCTGAAAAAGAACATAAACAATATCGCATAAATGAGCTAACTAGCTCAGCAAGTCACAATGACGAAACTGAGAATAATGATCATCAGGTAAATATGGTTATGATATCAAGTGAACAATGGATTATGATTTAGAATTAGATATTATATTTTCATTTTAAAAATCAAGGTTAGGCTACTGATCAGTCACGCACTAACCCCGAGCAAAGCACACAGCACGGCTCTAACTACTGGATCCAAGGCACACATTGGCCTAACTTGACCATCATATGGTCTGACCACGAATCTGGTCCACAATTTTATAAAAAAACAATCCAATTCTAATATAATAACAGAATAAACAATAAAAAGCAATAAACATAATCATTAACAACATTGGACGTTCAATAATGAAAATGGTTTCAATCTGCATAAGGATCAATATGGTATTTTCAAAGCATGGATGCTAGGTAACGAAAGAATTGGATAACAAGGAATCAATGTTTCAGGGTTTCAAGGATTTGGTCTTTCAAAGCATAAGATACAATGGTTTGAATGTGTAAGCAATCTGGTTCAGTGTTTGAGATTTAGTTTGTATGTATTTGTGGAGTAGTATCGTATATTTGAGGTTCGTATTTGGGTATACAACAATCAATGGTCTAGAAAGAATCAGGTTTACGGCTCAAGATCAATAACTGGAATCAGGGTTTAGGGTTCAGTGCTTCAAAGCACTTGCAATATAAAATGGGACTATCAATCACTACAATATCTCGAGAAAGTTCAGAACACTTACCTGGTACTAGCTTACTATACTGCGATCGCTTTCAATCACCACTGTCTTACTCCTCGACTACCTGTTTACCTTTTCTACGCCCTGCCTCTTCTGCTCACATATCATAAGCATCTATCAATATTCAACTCATACGATTCTATTCGAAATATACTTCTATCTACCCTTCGTTTTACCCAAATCCGATTAACGGATTGAAAGTTACGCAATAAACAAGTAAACATCGACTATATAGACCGACAGTTAATCAACAAGTCACATATAACACATAACACGTCATATAATCAATGATATATCATTTATAAAGAAGTCTCGGGTCATAAACAGGCTTTCGGGTATTTAAAATGATTTTTAAAACATTTTTCGGAATTAAAACGGGTCGTTGGATCAGTTTCAGAATAATAACCAGGGTTCGGCTGGCCAATTCCAGCTTCAAAACAATTTTATAATAATTATCGAGTCTTGAAAACAATTTAAAATAATATTTTAAAGCTCGAAACCATTTTTTATAATTTTTAAATCATTTTTAAGTAATTAAATCTAATTAAATAATTAATTAAAATCAATTAATAATTAATTAAATCAATTAATCAATTAATTTTCGAATTAATTGACTAATTAATCAATTAAAATTAACTGAAATTAATTAACTAATTAATTCAGATTTATTTTTAAATTAAAAATAATTTTTGGAATTAAAATAATAATTTTTGAAATTTTCAGAAATTAAAAACAAATTTTTATAATTAAAAATAAATAGGAAATATGATTTTTAAAACAGGAATTCTATTTTTGAAAACTCTGGAAAGTTCAGGGACTGAACTTCATCGTTTTCAAAAGTTAGGGTACTAAACTGTAATTTTCCAGGGGGTCGTCGGAAAACAATCGGGGGTGGCCAGAGAACTCACCTCCGGCATCCTCCCACCACCATCACCTCCAGATTTAATCTACACAATACCAGGAACTTATTCATGGAATCAAAATCACTTATTCATGGAATCAAAATCATTCAAATAACCCAGACTTGGCCGGAAATTGGCCAAGAACATCGCCGGTTTCCGGCGAACTTCGGAAATTTTCAAAACACAACTCCCTTCGATTCAGACATCCTCTGTTAACGAGTTATATACCAATCGATTGAAATTTCATAAGGAACATAATCCACTATAAATCAACAGCTAATAACCCCTAAATCAAAAAGCCCCAAATTTCAATTGAAAACATTCATACGGGTTATAAACCCTAATTTTAAAATTCGAGAATTAAACCCACTTTTGAGCATGTTATTGAACTCCAAATCAGACGTATGACATATGAAAATCATCAGGAAAACAAGCTCTACAACATGCAATCTTTAAATCATACAAACAATCATCCGAACAAAAATTCATATTTTTAATAAAAATAATTCGAAATTAAATAAAAATATAGAAAAATAACCTTGATTTCTGCAGTTCTGAAACTTGAAGAAACTGAAAGAACACCTTAAAACCTCTGTTTTGGTTACTCGAGCGTTCCAAACGGAGATCAATAACACCTTCAATTTGTGGTTTGATTTTCAGAAGGGTTTATGAATATAAGGATTTTCTCTGGAAATTTGTATAATTACTGACTGCAAATGATTTTGATACGAAATAAAATACGGTAAAAGACTATTTATAATTACGGAAATTAGTATCCCGTTGGATCATTCCAGATATAAAACGGTACGTTTATTTGTAAAAAGTGATCCAAACGGTATCGGTTTTCTGGATAATTATCCAAATCAGTACAATTTGTACTGCGGTCTTGGTCTCGGCGCCTAGTTACACGTACTACGAGGTGATAATTGGGATAGTTTAATAAAAAGCTCTCGTTTATCGAAAATACGAGTTTTATTGATTTACCGAAACGAATATTGTATCGAAAATATTGCGCGGGGACCCGCGCATGACAAACTGTACGCCGGATCGAAAAAGTTGAAACATGGAATATGCTCGGAATATTACAATTAGGTTAGGAAGGAGTTCTCGGAAGAGTTTCGGGTTCCAAAAATGTAACAACGGATGACGTCAGTTGGTTCCCGTTTTTATAAAATAGATTTTAAATACCTGGAAAAAGATTTTATAAATTTCATATGATTCTTATAAATTCATAAATCAACATAAAAATAATTAAGAAGATATGACAATTATATATATTTTATTTTGGACATATAAAAAATTAAAATACTCAATTAATAATATTTTTAAACATCCAAACACATTTAACACTTAACAAATAATTCACAGAATAGATACTGAACACATATAATAATTATTTATTAGCAAAAATAATTACAAGATATATCCCGGATATTACAGAAGCTCCATCAGATTTGCACTTTGTGCAAGATTTCTTAGCTAATAGTGAGATTGGGTACGCTTTGACCCAACCTCAATCTATTTCAAGCAAACAAGTGCTGACGTTTTGGCGAACTGGGCTATTTGATGATGGTGGTGCTACTGGTACTCCAAGCATTATTTTCACATCAGGAGATGTTGAGCATGTTGTTACTCCTGGAGCAGTTTGTAAAGCTCTCCACTTACCTGAAGGTTGTACATTCTCAACAGTGGAGGATCCTGTTTTACAGTAGCTTATGGCCAGTCTGGGCTATGAGAAAAGTTTGGGAAAGCTGGGTCAACTGAAAAGATCAAATATCAGAAAGGAATGGAGCTTTTTCTTTGATTGTATCACTAAGGCATTCGCCAATAAATTCTCCAATTTTAATGTTATTCCCATCATGAGTCAGCAAATTGGGTATGCCCTTATTCATCAAACTTATTTTGATTTTACAAGTGTTGTGCTAGGTTTCATAGGGGATAGGATGACAGAGGATAGGAATGTAGTATACTTTGCTAGATTCTGTCAGCTTATATATACTTTCTGTTGTGCTGATGAACCCCAACCTGCTAGTGATTTAATTCCACCCTTTAAGCTTGCATAAAGGGCTTTTAATGATTTGTTAAATGTTGATAATAAGAAACAAGAGCTGAGACCCTTACAGATTCCTCGGTCAGTAAAACAAATCTTGGTAAATGCTGATCCACAAACATACACATTTGTTTACCCTGATGTCCAACCCACCAACACATCACAACCAACACAACAACCATCTGAACATACCATCTCTCACCAACCTCAAACTTCTCAACCTCAACCAACTCAACCCTCCATCAGGACATATTACAAACCAACACAGTCATCTCAACCTCAACCTTCAGCACATCCAGTGAAACCTTCATCTTCAAAACCCAAGAGGACTAAGATAGTACCTCAATCTCAATAGAAGAGAAGAAGAATTGTTCTGAGAGATGAGTCAAATAATGAGGAACAGGTTCCCCTATCAGAACCTGTTATTGTAGAAGCTGAGAAGATCTCTTCTCATAAAGATATTGAAACTGGGAGTTCTAGGCCCCTCAAAAGGCTTAGAAAGTTAAATTCTGATGATGAAGCTCCCAAAGTCTCAACTTCAGCAAAGAGCCAGGAGGGTTGTAAGTGTATCATCACACTCTGAAGAAATTCTGGAAGCAGCAGCTAAGGAAGGGGGTCAGGAATCTATGATCCCAACAGAACCTATAGTCATTGAATTACTTCCCACAGCTGAATCAGACTTTACTAAAGCTCCAAAGTCTCCTATTCAAGAGCAAAAGGATATTCCAGAGCAAGTGTCTACACCTCCTGTGTCTCATATCATTAATCCAATACATGTTGAAGACCTAGGTAAGAGTATTGAAATTGATATTCATAACTTGATTATTCCTGAGGTTCTGTACTTGGAAGCTCCACCAACTCAACTCACTCCGCCAACAACACCACTTCTAGATGCTGATTTCAATGCAGATAGTCCAACAACACCAATTCTGAATCTAGATGCTGATGATCAGATTTTAGGTGGGCATCAAAATTTGGATGTTGATCAGAACTTAGTTGCAGATCAGAATTTAGAGGATGATGTTGAAACCTCTTTAGCCTCACATACTGTTATTCTATCAGAGGATGTTGATATTGCAAGCTCTGTAAGTTCTGATGCTGACAATGCTGAAATTACTGGTGAAGCTGCTACAAATACAGATGTTGATGCAGCTGGTCCTTCAAAACATGCACCTCAACAAATAGTTAATAAAGCTGATTTGATCAAGAAGTTTGTTAGAGAGGATGCACCAGTACCTTGGAGTGAAACTCCTAGAGGAAAAGAGTGGACTAAGGAGTGGAACAAAGTTACTTTTGTTCCTACTGAGAAAAATCTTGCTGAGCACCTGGCAAAGCTGATAAAATGCTGATAAATGATGATTTCAAGGCACAACTAAGAGTTACTGCATTGAGTACAAGGCACCTTCAAGGCCAACACTCAATAACTCATGACAAGGTGAATAAAATTCAAGAATCACTGATCCAGCAAGATATGAATATAAAATTGGAAAAGAACAGATTTTTCAAGCCAGCCTTTGACCGAATTGGGTATATTGAAAAGACTCAGGAAAAGCAACAAGATCAGATTTCTGAAATTCTAAAGAATCAAGCTTATCAGCAAACTCAACTCAATGAGATCCAATCATCAGTGAAATTGCTTGTCTCTCTTCTTCTACCTGCTGATGCCAAAAAGGGGGAGAAAGTGATTAAGTCCAAATGCAAATATAGTCAAGTACTGAAGGGTAAGGATGATGGAAATGATGACCAGGGAAACTCTGAAAGGGGTAGAGGTCATGGTCAAGGCAAAGGTTTTTCATCAAGAAAAGCTGGAACTATAAGTCAAAGAACAAGTTCTGATACTGGGAGAAGAATAAGTTCTGATACTGGTAAAAGGATAAGTTCTAGTGAACATCTGGAACTTGATGAAGAGATTTCCAAAAGGCTATTCCTAAAAGACAATCCAGGCATGGATATTGAAAGTCTGAAGGAAGAAGAAGCCAGACTTAAAGCAGAAAATATCAAGTCAAAGTCTAAAGCTCAAGTCATGAAAAAGAAGCCACCAAAGCCTAAGGGCATTGTGATAAAAGAAAAGTCAATTTATGAGGCAACCAAAGCCAAATCACAAGTGGAAGTAGATCCAAGATCCAAGGGCAAAGCAAAAATTGATGAACCTGTAAAGGTATATATGCCAATCATGGATCTGGAGACAAAATCTGATGAAGATGCTAGTTTGATTTTGAAGAAAAAGGATATTCAAACAACCTCTGACATGGCTCATGTTGTTCAAGATCAGGACTTAGTAAAATATGATATTACAGCAAAGCAAGCAACCTCTGACATAGCTCAAGTTGGCTTGATATCAGAAGATAAAGAAAAGGAAACCTCTGACATTGCTCATGTTAAACCTTCAAGGATGTTACTACCTGGTTTTACAAAAGCTCAACAGACTCAACCTTTGAAGACTACATCAAGTGGTTTTGAAGCAAGAGTTGTTCAAGGAAAGGAAGCAAGAGACAAATCAGGATTGGGTAGTTCTAAAGAAAGGAGAATACACAACACTACCAATGATCCAACTTGCTTAAGTGAACCAGGTGTAGGAGCAACTCATGAGAGATTGAATCAACTTGAATCTGTACAAATGGTTTACCACTCTGTTTTGAAAGAAGCTATCATGTTATACTTTATGACATATGGTAGGGTATTCCAGATCAGGGAGAATGCTATTCCATTGAAGTATTTTGAAGAACTGGAGTTCTATTTCTACTTCAAGTGAAAAATAGATCAACAGATGGTGCTGCAGGTTATTTAAAATCAAATATTCAAAGACATAAGAGGTTTTATTATGTAAAGTCTGACAGCTCATATTGTCCTAAGTACAGATCTCACAGTGGAGATATTGTTGAAATGAAGCCTAATACTGCAAAAATAATCACTATATTTTCTGGTATTAAGGGACTTGAATTCAATCTAGAGTCTGATAAAGCCTATATCATCAGACTAGATCAGGATATAAGAAAAGCTAAAACAAATGATGTTAGGGCCGCTATCTTTCAAACTGGTGAAGATACAGTTGAACTGAAAAATGCTAAAAGGAGGATGGTCAATGAACTTGAATATGCTGAGAGAAGTCTGTTGAAGAACTATCTCAGAACAACTCCTGATATCAAAGAGATCAGAAATTGAAGCCAAGTCAAAGATCTACAACTGCTTAAATTCTAAAGTGTATACAGACTGAAGCTGAAATCAGACTTTAAGGATGGTAAAGTTGTAAGGACTGTAAGTTGTAGTTATCTAGTCAAATTCTCATGCATTTGTACTTAATGTTTTTGACATCATCAAATATCTGTTAAACTTGTCTATTATGCTAATTTACAAGTTGGGGGAGATTGTTAGATATATTTGTGATGTCATGTCTAATATGATTTGTGTTTAGTTTTCAGATCTTAACTAACAGGACAAATCAGGACTTAACTGGAAATCAGTACTTATACTAAAGTCAGGATTTAAGATATCAGAACTTAAGTTATCAGAAGATATTTATCAGGAGATAATATCAGGACGTAAGAAGACGTTCAGATAAGGAAGGCGACTGATTGAAAGGAAAGAAGATCAAAACAAACATAAGAAGAGATATGCATGGAGAAGAATTCTATGAAGAATAGAATACTTGGAAGAAAAGATAACTGATTGATATATTTTAGGATACATAATTATATTCAATATCAATTAGAACTTATCTTGTAATTGTGTGTCTATATAAACACAGCATAGGGTTTACACTATATGTGTTATCTAATTCGAGAATATTATTTATTGTAACCCTAGCAGCTCTCGTGATAATTTGTTCATCACTGAGAGAGGACAGTTCTTTTTAACATAGTTTATTGTGTTGAATAAAATCTGTATTTTGTTACTTGAGTTCTTATATTCGATTTGATTGTAGTAAACACTGTATTCAACCCCTTTTTACAGTGTGTGTGACCTAACATACTTTTTGTTTTACCTTCAAGTTCTTGCAATAATCTTTTAACAGCAGTTGCACGAAAAAGTTAAAGTTAAAGAAGAACTTCTTAGCCGTGGGCTCCAGACCCGAGATGGACTCCCTAACCTTCAACAACTCTATATAGGCATCCACGATATTGCTATCTAAATCACATTCCGGCTTTAAGGTCTGGACAAAATCCCAAGTAAGCGCAGTAGTGCCTCTGTGATCTCTCTAAATAAAATCATTCTTGTTACCCCACCAGTGCTTGTATAGCCAAAAAACCTTCATATTTTTCAATGGCCTCGTCATATCAGCACGCCGCCCAGGACCACCCCGCCTCAATTTATCCTTCAACTTGTCTTCATCAGTGTCCATCTGCAAAGACATTTCAAAAGCATCAAATCAAACACATATTCATGACAAAAAACATTAAGCATATAGAAATGCATTAAAATACGTACTGCAAGAATCAAACATTAAAAATGGAATGATTCAACATATGTACATCAAGAATTGTTAGATATATTTGATAATGTCATGGCTAATATGATTTATGTTTAGTTTTCAGATCTTACTTAAACAGGATAAATCAGTACTTACTGGAAGTCAGGACTTAAGGATATCAGTACTTATATTATCAGGAGATAATCATCAGAAGATGGATATCAGAACTTAAGTGCTGAAGGACGTTCAGATAAGGACAGTAGCTGATTAAAGGAAAGAAGATCGAGATAAACATAAGAAGAGATATGCATGAAGAAGGAGTTCCGTGAAGAATGGAATACTTGGAAGAAAAGATATCTGATTGATATATTTTAGGAAGCAGAATTATATTCCATATCAATTAGCGATTATCTTGTAACTGTGTAGTATATAAACACAGACATAGGGTTTACACAAAAAGTGTTATCATATTCGAAGAGATTATTCTTAGTAATCCTAGCAGCTCTCGTGATATTTGTTCATCACTGAGAGGTAACAGTTCTATACTGTAACAGAGTTTATTCTTTCAATAAAGTTTGTTTTTTGTTACTTGAGATATTAAAGTTCGATTTGATTGTACTTTACATTGTATTCACCCCCTCTACAGTGTGTGTGACCTAACAAGAATCATCCTCAAACTATCAAGAATAACACCACTACGACTACCGAATTTCACCATGCCAACTGCAAGTGGAGTCAACTCAGTAGCAGGAGTAGCAGGAGAACTCCCAAAAGTGCGCTCGGTAGTAGGAGTAACAGAGGTAGCAGTAGCAGCAACCTACAAATACATTGAGTATCAAATATTATATACACCTCTAAAACTAAAGAGTTAGACTACTCGAAAAACATACTCGAATATGTATAAGACATACAATAGTAAAAAAAAGTGAAGTTCTAAAACTAAAGAGTAGTATCTCAGACTGAACAACATTAGACTAAACAACAGGGGGGGCGGATAGGGGGGTCGACTATGGAGCAGGGGGAGCAGTAGCAGCAACCTATAAATGCATTGAGTATCAAACATTATATACACCTCTAAAAGTAAAGAGTTAGGCTACTCGAATAACATACTCGAATATGTATAAGACACACAATAGTAAAAAAGTAAAGTTCTAAAACTAAAGAGTAGTACCTTAGACTGAACAACAGGGGGGCGGATAGGGGGGTCGACTGTAGAGCAGGGGGAACAGGAGCAGCAACCTATAATTGCATTGAGTATCAAACATTATATACACCTCTAAAACTAAAGAGTTAGACTACTCAAATAACACACTCGAATATGTATAAGACACACAATAGTAAAAAAAGTAAAGTTCTAAAACTAAAGAGTAGTACCTCAGACTGAACAACATCAGACTAAACAATAGGGGGGCGGATAGGGGGGTTGTGAAAGGCATATGTCATAGCCAATTTGTTTATTCGAGGATTTAACTCAACTCAAATAAAAAAGTAACAAGTAAATAGTGGATCTATCGTCAAACAGATCTCACAAAGTAACATCTGTCAAAGGATTCAGAAACAAGGTTCATCTACAGACTTGACGAATTAATTCACTGGAAGAAGTTCGAAAAATTGATCAAGCCTCAGTGATATAAATCAAGATTGTGGATTTAATCCAGTGACAGAGATCTTGTTAGGGTATCAGATAATTACATGGATTTAATCTGAAGAAAATCAAGTTATCAAAGTCAAGTCATGAAGAAACGTCACGGAAGTTAGTCACTCATGAACCAGACAGTACATTGAGTGTCAACATTGAAGTGGTGGAATTGATTCATAATTTTCAGAAGATTTTTAGAAGAATGGTTTATGTTCAAGAATAGTATTAATTCTCTATTAATTAATTAAGTCATATAATTTAATTAAGAAAATAAATTATATCTGCAAAGATTAATTTATTGATTAATTGATTAATTAATTCTGAATTAATATTATGAATTTTTAGAATTGATTTTGAATTTATATTCAATATTAATTTAGCATGACAATCAATTGAACTTGTCATACCGAAAGTCATGCTAGTTCAAGTTGATTGTCATATCGAAAGTTCTACTAGCTATGGGATTGTCTTTCTAGTTCAGGAGATAGTCATACCGATTGTCATGCTAGTCCAGGAGATAGTAATACCGATTGTCATGCTAGTTGAGGAGATTGTCTCACCGAAAGTCATGCCAATTCACAGATTGTCTTGCCAGTTCATTTCAGTTCTGTTGATTAAAATTTAAAGACAAGTATCTGACATTCAACAAAGACAATCAATATCTTCAATCAACCAAGAACACAGCAGCCGCAGAATAAAACATTTCATCTCTCTGCTGAATTCAAGATCATCAATTTCTAGTTTTAAAGATTAAATCCAAACCACTAGAAATCATTCTCTTGTGTAACTGTCTAGTGGATCAAAATCCCTAGAACTTAATTTCAAATTGATTTTAGCATTTGATCTTTTTATTGCAAAATAGAAAAAGTTCATGTCGAATTTATTCTAGATTTGTGATAATTTATTTGAGATTAATCCCTTGTAATCGATACCATTGTTATAACACCTTTTAAGTTTAATAATAGTTTTATTTAACTTGAATTTTGTTTCACTTTTTTATTCCGCATTAAATTTGATTAAACGGTATAGTTTATATTCAACCCCCCTTCTACAAACATATTGGGACCTAACAATTGGTATCAGAGCCTTCTGATTAACGAACAAATCAAGATCCTAGACTTTTGTGATTTTTCAACTCCTTGAATTTTTATTTATTCAAAAATTCATAATGACTTCACGAAAAGTTGGAACCGTTAAAATTCCACTGTTTGATAAAGAAAATTATATTATGTGGAAGAAGAAGATGCTCTTGTTTTTACAAGTTGCAAATCCCAAAAATCTGGACTTGTTAAAGAAGGGTCCAAAAATTCTGATGGTTATTGAACCGGAAGTTATAGAAGATAATGTTGTAATTACCAAAGCTAGAACCTATGCAAAAGATCCTCAGGATTTTACTCCTGCTGAACAGGAAGAAGCCTCCTAGGATGCCAGCCTTCAATTAATTTTAGTTGATTCCCTTGATCCCTTGATGAACAGACATGTGATGAACTGTAAAAATTCCAAACACATGTGGGAAACTATTAAGGTGATTAATGAAGGCACAGAGGAAGTTAGGGAGAACAAGTTAGAGATCCTAACCTCTAAGTATGAACATTTTAAATCCAATCTGGGAGAAGGAATTACTGAAGTGTTCGAGAGGTACAATGCATTGTTCAACAACCTGAACATAAATGGAAAATATTATTCAATCAGGGAGATCAACAAAAAGTTCCTTTTAACACTGCCAACTCATCTTGAACATAGAATCACTGCCATAAGAGAAGTGAGAGATCTGAGTGAGATTTCTTTGGAAAGGCTCTATGGTGTGTTAAAAATCTATGAGTTAGAGCAGATTCAGCAAATGGAAGTCTACGGGAAAGATAGAGTGGTCAACACATCTACTGCTCTAGTAGCTGAAGGTCAACAACAACAACAACAATCTCAACAGTCAGAGAGAATGGTACAGTCTTCCAAGGCTGAGGAAAATGTGTTAGTAGCAGAATATGATCCTCCTACTACAAATCAATCCGGTGATGATTTTTACTCCTTGGAAGAGCTGGAGCAATTGGAAGATGATTCAATGACCCAGATTGTCAAGAGATTCTCCAATGTCAGATTTAAGAGAAATCCCAAGTTTAAGTACAAGTCCAACTACAGCAAATTTCAGAAAGGTGGATCTTCATCCTCTAACACCAGCAGTGGTGGATACAAAACATGGATGGTTGATCGGAGCACCATTCGATGCTTTAACTGCAATGAGTTGGGACACTTTGTCACAGAATGCAGGAAGCCAAAGCAAGTAAGGAATAACTCTTATGATTCAAATCAGAAGAGTAACTCTGAAAGGGCTTATCTGGCAAATGGAAGAAGTTGGGATGACACTGATAGTGAAGATGAAGAAGTTGGGAATCTTGCTCTTATGGCTATTGATGAAAATACTTCATCGTCAAGAAAAGAGGTAAAATTTATTGATGCTGAATTAGTTTATCATCTAGGAGGTTCCTTAGATTATGCTAGTCATGATAATGAACTGTTAAGTCAGCAGATCAAAGACCTTGAGAAAGAGGTCAATGAATTAAGACTTGTGCACATTAATCAAGACAAATTAAAAGAACAAGTATCTTTTCTAGAGAATAGAGTTAACTGTTATAGACAACTCGAAACTATTCTCAAAGACAAGATCACTGGTCTTGAGACTAAGGTCAAGGCTTACTTTAATTCTTGTTCGAAGGCTAAAGAGTTCTACAGTAAGCAAGCTCTTAATCAAATATCTGGAATAGGTTTTGATTACAATGCTGCTATTAGAGAATTAGGCATAAACTCCCCTCCTCATGTTTGTGCTAAAGGTAAGGAAGTACCACATGTGCTTAAGGGTATTGATAATCCCATATATAAAGGATCAATTGCTGAACCATTTGATGAGACCTCCTTTATTATTCAAGAAGAAATACGTGCTGAAGATCGTGCTAATGAGAAGGTTGTTTTCAAGCCAAGTGTGTCGAAAGCTCCATTCAAAGTTGTGAAAGCAACTGAGACTAACTCAGACACACATGAGTTGGATAACAAAAATGCCATTTCTACCATGCATAATTTGCCTGTTGGTAATCCCTCTCATAAAGCATGTGGTGTTCCTAATTGTATGTCTTGTGCTTTTAATTTGATGTATGCTTATTTTAATGGTAAGCATGTTTCTAGTGATAAGACTACTCCTCGTCGGCATGTGAATAATAGGAAGCATGATAGGTCTAAGACTGCTAGTCCTCCTAAGGCTAGAAAGGAGACATTTGGCCTAAGCCTAAACAGAAATTTGTTAAGGCTGTTTACAAGGTCAAATGTCCAGTCATTGAGAAAGTTGAGAACATTAAAGTTAAGAATGTTGTTTTGCCTGACAAAGGTCAATTCTACAAGTATGTCGGGCCCAATCAAGTTTGGGTTCCGAAGAAGGTTTAATCCATTTTTATTGCAGGGCATTAAATAGGTGGAACCGACAGTGTGGATTCTTGACAGCGGATCATCAAGACATATGACCGGAGATAGAGCCCTGCTATCAAATGTGGTTTAGAAAGCTGGCCCAGTGGTTACCTTTGGAGATAACAACAAAGGTTTAACTGAGGGATATGGCTTTTTGCAAGCTGGTAATGTTATCATTGGACTCAAACTTTTTTCAACATTAGTGATTTCTTATTTCATTTAAAATCTTTTAAAATCACTATTGTACATCATTTCTCTCAAAAGATTAACTGTATAATTTCCATTCATATAGATCTTAAGTACATTTTATCTTTATATTGCCATATGTTTTGTGATACAGGTTCAGTCTCCAATGGCTTTCTTTCATTGACAGTCATGAGGTTGAAAACCCACAACTTCTATCCCAGATTGTAAAGACAAACACTGAAACAGAACCAACCAACACTCTCTTACCACTAAAATGAAGTATGAATGAGCGTGAGGGAGATAGTGCCTTAGTGCACCACATAAGAAAGGTTCTGAAGTCAACCCAACAGCTTTGTCTCCTACAAAGATGAGTAGTATTTAAACCGAGACAACTGCTAGCCCCCATACATCTTCTCAAAAAGATGTAATGGCTGAAAAGGCACAAAAACAGTTACTAGATTCATTCTCTCAACAGGTTGCGTCTATTGAAATTTGTCTGTCGGCCAAGGCATCCGATGTAGTGTCACCACCTCAAACATAAACAATTCTTGATGCACAAGGACGGGTTACACACACAAAGGATGAGTTGACGGAAAGAAGAGTTTCAACCATTTTAAGGTCAGATTTGATTGTTCAAGGTTCTTTAATGGACCAATTGCCTTTACATGTGTTAGGAGAGGATACTGATCCAATAACCATATGTCAGTGGTCAGTGTCTATCTCCCCAGGCTTAAATCCCCTGGATGCATCTGCGGATAGTGGATCTGACATAGGTGTAGATCGGCAACTTGTTGATAATGATTCAGATATTACCTGATGAGCCACAAGGAAATGTCTTCACAGACATTAGAAGGGAACTTTGATCTTTATGCTAAATTTGTTGGATCATTATTTATCTTCCCAGAATTCAAATCTGGAACCCAAAAAGGGAAACTAGCAACTTGTAGATTATGACTCAGATTCATCTGATGAGTCTAACGAGGATGGGGATTTGCGAACTCCCATTGCACCACCTGTGACCTCCTTAAGGATGGCTAAGGTGATTTTCCTTGCAGGTACAGCTGAATTTTGGAGCTATGAGAGGAGTGATACACTTGTGAGAATGAATGTAAACACGAGTGGAGAGGAGAGTGAAACACATGTGAGGTACACTAAACAGAATCACACACTCACTGTGAGGAAGAAAGAGAAACTACTTGTTATTTCTTTTACAACCAAGTGGAATATGAGAACTCCTTTAGACAACGGCATACATTCCTTCTCTAAGGGGGATAGAACCGTTATTTTCTATTTTAAGTCCTACCGAAAATTCGGCATGACTCATTCGTTTATAAGCTAGCCACAACCAATCAATCAATCAACAAACATTCCATCCATTGTCTAATCACAACAACATATCTCAACTTACTATGCCAAACTATTACTAGTACATTTTGAACCATTAATTAACACAAATGAGTCAAATTACTACTAACCATTAAAACTTTTAAAAACCAAAACAAAGAATATACAAGGCAGGAGATTAATCTATATAAGGCTTTTTCTGCTCCTATCATATTTTAGCAACCAAAATCACAACAACGCAATCCAAATAATTCGAATTATATACAGACATCAACGAATAATTCAAACAATTTGTACAATTCGTTATAATCACAGAAAATCACCTGAATTATATACAATTATCACAACAAATAATTCAAATAAATACACAGACACGCACAACACACATATCGGGAGAAAAGGGACAGGAGGCGGCCGGTTCCGCCAAGGACATCGAGTAATCAACACCAAAACAGACACAATAGGGCTCATTGCGGAAGAAGCAATGGGTCATTGCGGTAGTATGTAACTGTGTGTATGTATACGTGTATGTATACATGTGTGTAGATGATGAGAATCATACCTGAGTAGCTGAATCGCCTAAGTAGATGTTGAAATCGCCTGAAATCGCCTGCTGCCGCTGAATTAGGTTTTTGTTATTATGAAATTAGGGATTTTAGGAAGAAATGGGTTAAACCCGTGTCTCGTCTGCCGCAATGACTCATTGCGGAAGTAGTAATGGGTCATTGCGGAAGCGGGGGCTGTTCTGTAATTTCGCGAATTTTAAGTAATAGTTTGTTAAAATAAAGAATTTATTAATAGAAATATATAAATATAAATAAAAATATAACAACCAAATAATAAATATATTAGGAATTTATACATCAATTAAAATTATTTATATATTTATTATCTATTATTTTATAATTATTTAAAAATAAAACTAAATTATTTGCAGCAATGAAGCATTGCTTAAGGCGCATTGAGTCAAAGCTCTAATACTCCCGCAATGTAACATTGTGTAGCCCACATTGAAGCAAAGCTGCTATATTCCCGCAATATAACAATGCGGCGGGTGGTTATTAAAACCACCTGACTGTGGAAGGGCACAATATATATATATATATATATATATATATATATAGGGTTAAATTGAGTGGATAACTCACATGATTACATAACTAAGTAACTAGTTATGATGGGTACACTTTACACCTAAATTTTTTTAGTGCTTATATATAGTTTTATCATGTAATTTTTATATATTTTTTTATATGTGTTCTTTTTATTTTAAATATTTATATTTTTATAAGAAATGTTCTTTAAATTTTTTGTGTTAATATGTGTTCTGTAAATATATATTTTAATGTTCTTTAATTATTTATGTGTGTAATACATTCTTTACAAGTGCTTTTCGGAAAACAAACAATTATTTACTAGTTTTCTACATAATTATTTTACACTCTAGATTGTAATTTTTTTATATTATGATCAATTATTTTTTCTATTATCTATTTTTCTACACCAAAATTTTATATATTTAGTATATTTTATTACATGCCAAGTAAAAATTTTATACGTTCTGTAACTATTTTGTGTCCTATAAATTTTCTTTAGTCTTCAGTATTTTTTTTATTGTACTGTAATTTTTTTAATGTTATGTGTTTTTTATTTAATTATTTTGTGTACTGTAAAAAAAAATTAGTGTTCGGTATTTTTTTATGTATGTACTATAAATTTTTCTTTAGTGTTATGTATTTTCTATTAAATTTTTATTTAGTATTCTGTAATTTTTTATATGTACCCTAAATTTTTCATTTGTGTTATGTGTTTTTTTAATGTTGTGTTCTTGAATAATTTTGTGTTCTATAAAGAATTTATTTTTCATATACTGTAATTTTTCTTTCTAGAGTTATATTTATCTATTTTATATTCTTTATGTTTTTTCTTATTTTTAAATCCATATGCTACTGATAGAAAATAGGTGAAAAATAAATTCATAAAAATATAGAAAAATTATGAAACACGTTAACATTATATATATATTTTTAATT
Organism: Apium graveolens; assembly: GCF_009905375.1. Taxonomy (NCBI): domain Eukaryota; kingdom Viridiplantae; phylum Streptophyta; class Magnoliopsida; order Apiales; family Apiaceae; genus Apium; species Apium graveolens. The sequence goes on along the minus strand of NC_133656.1, from coordinate 225,280,157 downwards.
TTTAATTTTTCATCGTAAAGATGAACAAAAAAGTTATAAAATATACGTAATAGTAAACAAATAAATATTATTAATCAGAAAATGTACATATTTTGTATAACCTAGTATAGTAAGTGTTGAGTGAAATTAGTTTTGTTAAACGTCAATTTAATTGGATTTGGGCCGTTATTTGTTGTGATTTTAAAATAATCTCAACAGTTAATGTACAAGTAATCTAATAGCTCATATTTAGTTACTAAGTTATCGATTAAATTAAATTGAATTACCATTTGATCCTCCCTTTATATATATATATATTAAAGTTCTATAAATTTCATATTTTAATTGAAATTCTCTGAGTTCATTTATATTCTGCAAATAAAATATCTTGTAAAACGTGTTATCTTACAAATATATTTCTCAAATAACATTATTTTAATAAAATCATGCAAATCTTGTACATTTATAAGTATAATATATATATATTTTGCAATATGAAAATTTATATTCTGCAAACTAAATATGTTTGTAAAATAATATATTTTGTAATGTCCTGCTTGTCAAATGTACGAAATCTTCCATATTTTCATGAATATAGTGATCATTTATTCGAAAAATAATATATTTTATAATATTTTAATATATATTTTATTTACAGAAAATACATGGACTCTCTAAAGACTCAAAACTGTACAGAGAGAATTAAACTGTTTTTGTAAATTCTATTTGCAGTTAATTTTTATATTTAATTAAATTTCACCAAATTTGCACGGAATTCAAAACATAAGCAGAGTTTTCATATGTCAAAATTAAATGGCAGGAAGTGTAAACGTTTTCCGAATAAGAAATAAAGTTGGGGGGACACCGATCCGTGAGAGAGAGACGCTCGTTTTTAACAAGCAAAACGAACCTTTGCACACAAAGCTCGGTACTCAAACATCCGTCTTCCTTAAAGATTCTTAGTTTAAGGTAATTTCCTTTAAACAACTCTCGCAATCACATGTATATCTTATGTGTGTGAATTTGTAGGTCTTGTATCATTTTTGTTGTTTGATTTGTTAACCATGTATAACACAAAAAATGTTTGATGTACAAAATTTGTACAAAAAGGCATGGTTGAAGTTTTAATTGAAATGAGTCATATATTCCCATCAACCAACTCAGTTAAAACATTAAACATCAAACATGTCATTTCGTATAAATTTTTTGTACACAATTATGTACAACAGTTAGATAATAAAATGTTTCAGTGATTAGTGAGTAGAGTGTTGTTGCAAAGCTGAATGAGTTATATTGTTCTTTCGTTGAATTATTGTAGAGGTAGAGGTGTTTCTATTGCTCAGAGTGGATTGTGACTTCAGTAGGTACGTCCACCGGCCCGACCTCTCTGAAGGCACACCATGCACCCTATACTTAAAGTGATCATGTTACGAGTCAATGGTTTGAGTTCAATTTTTTTTTGTTATTTTCAATAGATTTTTCAATTTTTTTTATATTTAATTGGCAAAAATTAGTATTTTCACCATTTAATATCCAATTTATGATCGTGTAATTATAAATAAAACTAAATATGACTCAAATTATGAAAAAGATATTATGATTATAGAAGCCCTAAAATTTTTTTATTGGGGTCATTTTATAAAATATACATATTTATAACTTAAAATTTTAATATAAAACCGCTAATTTTTGGTTCCTTGGGCAAGTATCTCCGTTGGCCTCTATATGAATATGCCCTTGGGTATGTCGAATTGTTTCAGTATCACGTCTGTCCTTTGCCGAAGATGTTTTCGTTGGACCCATATGGTCTGGTTACACCTTAGTCCTTGCATAATTACTTATTGCAATCTCCAGTTGACAGAATTTTTAAGAGGTAATTTTTGTCAAGCAATGTCTTGATGTTTTAAGTGGTAATGCTTGGTATATCTAGGTTGTATCAACGGTATAAGGAATGTAGCTTCACCAATTGAATCCTTAAAAAACAACGCAAAGTTGCGATACTTTGTTCATTGCCAGGTTCCCCCAGGAGACCCGAAAAAGAATAATCTTCTGTCTGAGAGACTGGAGTGCTCTGTCATGGTCAATGAAGACAGGGTCATTCACTACTGTATTCTGAGCCCAAAAATTGGGCAATTTAACAACATTTTTCCTTTGTTTCATGACTAACTTTAATATTTTCACTTAAGATTTTTTCTGAGTGTTAAAAATTTGTGTGATAACAGGTTTCTTGAAGATGGATGCAGCTACTAATGAATTAGAAAATCTAAGGCGAGTACTTGCAAGTATGAAGAGGAAGAGAAATATTGAGAACACTGAATCAGAAGTCCATGTTCAGCAACAACAAGAGGATATCCCAAGAAATACGAACCCTATTGGTGTCGTACCTGTTGCCAACCATGATATTGACAGAAGGATTGAGAGGTTCCTCTCCAGGCCTGTTATGCCAGTGACTAACAACTTTAATAATGTTCCAAGAATTAATGGCCGAGTTCCCAGTTTGGAAACGTGGACTGATCTACAACCAGGTGCAAGAATTTGTTATAATCTTCGGAGAATAGGAGAAGTTGAGGAACTGTTTACTCTGGGTTCACAAGTTTTTCTATCAAAGGAAATATTACTGCACAAGCTATCTGTCAACTGATGAATCTGGCCTATAACCTCAAAGATTCCGCTGGGGAGTACTGCTTTGGAGATTTTTCACCCGAATTGATAAAGGAAGACAGAGATTTTGATGATGTCTACAATGATACACTTGTTACAGTTAGACCTCTCAATACATTAACTCTGACAATCTCTTGTGAAGAACCGGAGTATAATGAAAGAGTTGCAAATGGGTTTTGTTATCTGGCAACAAGTTACATGAGACTATACACCAAATCTGCAGCAGACTATACTAGAGTTGAAGACCAACTGAGAAACTCTTTTACCAATTTCTATGATTATGCCTTGCCTTTTGAAAATTTCCATCCAGTTCCCGAAGCTGTCAACTGTATCAAGTCTCAGATCGATCATAATGAGACCTTGAGGAATACTTTCTATAATTTAGTCTATGCTGGAGAATCTGTTGAGAATGGAAAGCAGTTAAAGGAGTTTTTATACAGGAGTCATGTCTCGTATACTGGGATGGAAATGAAGAGACAGATGTGGAAATATGCTAGAGTGTTTAATAATCGGTTCATGAATCAATTGCAAACAAAGAATTGTGCTGTATTTACAGCTACCTTGGCACATTTGTGTCACTCAATTATACCAGCAAGGGGAAATCAAGATTTCAGAAAGATAACAAAAGTTGCAGAATTGCCACTAAATCAACTAAGAATCGCCAAGGAGTGTGCACGAATTGCTTTGACAGTAAATCATGGAGATGGAAGGAAAGATACAAAAAAATCGGGAAAATAAAACGTTTACATATCAGGGCGGGCTGATCAAGAAACGAGCTATGAAGGCGTACTGAATGCATCTAGTAATATATTGTGCATGTTATTCTTATATTGTGCCAAAATACACTAAATTTGCAGCTCTTCATTCAAGTGAAAAGGGTGTAGTTGCTCTTCCATGGTCGATATTCAGTTGATTTTTGTATTATGAAACCTGAAAGGATTTTATAATTTGAAGTCTGGTTTTTCTTTTTAAATCCCAGTTTGATTTATATTTAAACTTGCCACACTTTATTTGTATTTCTTCTTCTAGAAAACTTACTGGTTGGTTGGCAAACATATAGGCCAGGAATGAAAGGCAAACCACCTGCCAACAAAATAAAATATACAACTATTACTTAATTAAACAAATGCTTAAGAATGATGAAAATTCTTCATTGATATTCCTATAAAAATAAAATATTAAGAGTCAAGATCCAAAGTAATAATACGAAAATATTATAATTATAATTTTTAATTTTTCAAAATATTTTTGTAAGGAATAAAATCTGAGATCCTTGTAAAATTTTAATACTAAATTAAAAACAAGCATTTTTAATTTTAAGAAGTAACGTTTTAATTTTATGAAGTAAGCCCACACAAAAGAGTTGGGAAGACCCCAAAGTAAATAAAGAAATTTAATCATCAAAATGATGTTTTATTAGATGCAAATAAATTATTTATCTTAAATAAATCAGTTTAATTGTATATATGAGAAATATAAATAAATAAATAAACAATTTAATTGGAGTAATTTATTATTTGATAATTAATTACGTAGAAAGAAACACACAGCTTTTGGAGACTCCGATTGGTCGTGAGAGACTTTGTATTAGTAAAGTCTCCCGCTACCAATAAAACACAGATACACACACAACAACTGTGTGTCTTATTTATATATTTCCTTGCACACAAACAAAGACTACAGACTTGTTCTGAATTCCAATTGGATTACTTATTACAGAACACAGACTTGTTTCATAAGCACGCAGATCTAAAAAGTCTCTGCACACACAATGGCTGTCGGGGCGGTGGAGATTGTGAAACCTCGTACAGACAAGAGAGAGTATAAAAATGTTATTCTCAATAATTCTCTTCAAGTCCTTCTCATTAGTGATCCTGAAACTGATAAGGTTTCTTGTCTTTTCCTTTTCCTCCCCCCTCCTTTTTTGTTATTAATTTTAACTTTTTAATATTATTTTATTATAATTACTTTCTTTATTGATTAATTGTTGTTGGGGGTGATTTAAATGTAACAGTGTGCTGCTTCCATGAATGTTTGTGTTGGTTCATTCAGTGATCCCAAGGGTTTGGAAGGTCTTGCTCATTTTCTTGGTGAGACTTTTTTTTTATATATAAAAGTCAACCTTTTTTTTCTTGTTGGGATTGATTTTATGCTATGCTGAGTTTCTTGTTTGTAGATTGTTTTTTTATTTCGGTGTGATTGCTTGGATGTTAGGATTGCCATCCAACGTAGTTTTTGAGTGTTTTCCAAGCTAGAAACATACCTCCAAATGAATATGTGTACAGATAAGACTGTGGGTAACTCCTGGACCTTTTTACTGAGGAGTGAGACTTGTGCCCAGGGTAGTGGATAGGGTTATACGGGGTTGTATCGAATTTCTGGATTATACTTTTAATAGTAGAATTACCAAGGAATTGGAAGTTCTTTTTGTGATTTTTAAAAGGGTATCTTATTTCGGATTATAACTCTGCATTTAAAAGAAGGAAAGAATAGTATCACTCAGGACTGAAATTGAGAAATGCTGTCTAGTCTTTATCCCTCACTGTACAACGATCACACCTAAGTGTTTGTTTGACTGTCAACCAGAATTTTAAGCTCTCTCCTTCCTGGGGTCCTTTTAAAGGAACTACAAGATGGGTGACAGTGATAACGAGACCATTTATATAGACATCTTAATGCTGTAAATCGAGCCTTAGGCTGACCATCTATGATTACAGTATGATGAGAGACCAAACACAACGTTTATGCACTGTCTCCATTTTACCCATAACTCTTTATACCGGAGTCTGGACTCTTGAACTAAAATATGCACAGTCTCCATTTTACCTCATTTCTTGTTGCCCTCATTTGCAACAATTGCCATGTCTAATATGTATCTGACACACACAAAACTACTCGATTAATAGAAGAGTGGTCTCATCTAGCTCAGTTCTAAGTAGTCAACTGATCTTTGGAGAGAGTCTTGTCCCAAGTTAGTTGCTTATAAGCTTATAGAAGAGCAAGTTGTTACAGTGAAGTGATTAAAAACACTTGTAAAGACCTTGGATTCTTGCTTGCAATTGAGTACACTATGATATTAAACCTAATAAATATTGACATTATATTTCAGGTTGTTTACAATTTAAAATACATTTACATATACGTACTGAAATAAATAATTTGGAATTTTTAAGATGCTCAAGAAGTTAGTGAACTCTTGAACTGTCTTACACATGTATGTCATATTTAAATGTGGAGTACCCAGCAGTAAAATTTCATGTATCTAACTTATTTCCTCATGATGTTCAATTGATGTATTGCAGAACATATGCTTTTTTATGCCAGTGAAAAATATCCTTTGGAGGACAGTTACTCGAAGTATATTACAGAGGTAACTGAATTTATCTATATTCATGATTTTTATGTTTCTTTAGAGTTAATTGTCACGTGAGGTAAGTTCCTGAAGAATAACTTCGCCAAGGTTCTTGTTTCTTTTTGGCTCTTTGTGGATTATTGAATCAATCTCCTCGCTTTACTGAAGCAATTCACTTTAGCTGAACATTTAGTGTTGGCTACTTTAAGATATTCTTGAAATTTCTTTCTGAAGTACTTAAGTTATCTTTTACCTCGTTAAATAAGACTATTTTCTTTGAAGTCTGTGGCTGTTGCATTTATATCCTTTTTAGTTTCCTGCTGCGGAGTCTTTCTACATTTTTATTACATTTTTGTCTGGATTCATTGGCTGTGCTATTGAGATTTATAGTATTACATATATATAAAAGGCCCTAGTTTACCCTTGTACAGCATGAACTGTGTCCTCTCTTATGATAAAAATACTTCTAGTTTGTTGCACCAAATGGTTTTGTTTCCTTGATGATTGAATCTTTATTATTTTGTCACTCAATACAAGCCTTTTCTTACATGTTTTAAACATTCACTCTATAGCACGGTGGCAGTACAAATGCGTTTACATCTTCTGAGCAAACCAACTATTATTTTGATGTTAATGCTGACTGTTTTGAAGAGGCTTTGGACAGGTAAAAGCTTGTCCTCTTTCTGTTATTTTAAATAATTTAATAAAACTGTGCAACTATAATGTAGCTCTTTGCTTTACTTCAGATTTGCACAGTTCTTTATCAAGCCATTAATGTCAGCTGATGCCACCACGAGGGAGATAAAAGCGGTAGACTCTGGTTAGCATACCTGATTTGTAGCTATTGAAGCTTCCATGTTTAATATTTGTATCTCAATCTTTTCCTCTTTTTATATTCTTATGACAGAGAACCAGAAAAATTTACTGTCTGATGCATGGAGAATGAATCAGGTTTATACTTTTATTCATGATCATGACTTAAAATTTTTATGTCTTAGTATCTATTTTTTTTACTAAAAAAATGTCTTAGTATCTATGCCAAGCAGAAAAGAGTATATTTTGCTAACAAATTGTTGCGCAATTGTATGGTGAATATTGAGTTAAGTGGTGTCCCTATGTTCTTCCTTCCCTCCTTTCCTTTCTATAAACATTTTGGCAGGTTGTGATAATTTTTCTTTTGTGTTTGCTATTTCTTTTTATGTGATTGTTATTAGATAAGTTTGAATGACAAACTCGGTCATAATATTTAAGATCCTTTATCCATAGTCCAATAGAAGAAATTTCCACTATGTTGACAAAAGTATTTCGACAACTCTGCTATCTTCTGAGTCATAGGTTCTCTTAATAGCCAGATCTATCCTACCAGTGTTAGTGAATGTAGTTGTAATTGCGTATTATATTGGTTGCATTTAAAGCTTTTATCTTTGAAATTGACGTGATATTAATACTAAAGATATGCGTAAATCAGTAAATGTAATATTGGTGGAAATGCTTCTATAGTTTGTCCAAATTTTGAACCTCTATTTACAAATAGAAAACCTGATTTTGAACTTCCTCTCCTTTGGTTATATTTGTGTGTGCAGCTACAAAAGCATCTGAGTGCAGAAGATCATCCATACCATAAATTTAGCACAGGTCTGCATATATAAGACTTTCTATTAGTGAATTTATTACTTCATTTTATGTTCAATAAGCTTGCACCAGCACCGCCTGATCTTTGGGCGATTCTTAAATTTATGAACGCACTTGCTACAAAATGAGATTTGATCTAAATGGCATCCTTAGATTACATTAAAGGGTAATACATAACTAGATCTAAGGGGTCATTTGTTAAATCTGAATCATTTTTTCTGGACAATTAAAATTCTGAACGATTGATAATCTGAATGCTGGACTGTTAATCCTGTTTGGTAAATAAATATCAAAATTTCTGAACGATAATATTTGTTGATCATATCCTTACGTATCTGTAAAAAATAATTTATATTTTAATCTTAATAATCAAATAACAATTTACACGTATTTTGAAAATTTAATAATAAAAAACATACATATATTTTGAATAAATATTATCCATTTAAAGAGTAAACAATATTTTCAGTCGTAAACATGAAAAATATATAATTGTAGGTTTAATTTTAAATTATTAAACAAATTTTAGACAAATGTATTCATATTAAAATCCACATAATTATTTGAATATAAAATATTTAAAAACTAAAAATATAAGTACAAATGTTAAATAAAATTAATATATGGCATGGAATTTTAATTTTATACTTTTTTTAAGAAAATCACGTATGTATTATAGATAAATATATTATATTTTTGCATTATGGTCTAGTGGCTTGATATCACTTAATAAAATTTACTATATCCTGAGGTTACATGAACCATCCAGCTATATTTTTTTGAATGAGTCGTCCAGCTAAATTCTTGGCTCATCCAGCTAACAAAAAAATTTATCAAACAATCTGAACAGGTGATTCAAGCCTCGTCAAGTACTTTTGGTATGGTACAGGGGTTAACAAATGACCCCTAACTGTTAAAAAATTAGCAAACAATTAAATAACTATGCCAGGGTTCAATAATTGAAAATGACAGGACTTGTATTATCCACATATTTTGCAATTTTATATTTAAATACAGGTCTTGATTGGACTTTCATTGGAAAGCCATGGATGTATCACATATTTCACAAGAAACAACTCGAGATGATATAATGTAGCAACCATAAATAAACCCGTCTAACCGGATCAATCAAGTATAGGTTCAAAATTTGACAAGGATAACATAATTGAGCAATATGTCTATAAAGTTGCACAAACTTAACTAAAATAAAGCGTAAGCTTGTAACTATGATGAAACCCTAAGCCTGTGACTATTAAAACTATTTAACACTATGTCCGATTAAATATTGATGTGCTAGAAAATATTCACTTTTACAGGTAATTGGGATACATTAGAGGTACGACCAAAGTCAAAAGGTGTAGACACAAGACAGGAACTTCTCAAGTTCTATGAACAAAATTACTCGTCCAACCTCATGTGTCTAGTCTTGTATGGAAAAGGTATATTATTTAACAATATTCCTAATAACAGCTTTTAAGGTTTTCTATGTTGCTTACATGAATTATGAGCCATATCAATTTGTTATACATTAAAATTGCAGAAAGCCTCGACAACATCGAAAGTCAAGTGAACAACAAGTTTCAGGACATCAGCAACAGAGATCGCCGTAGTCTCCATTTTCCTGGTCAGCCTTGCATGTCAGAACACCTTCAGGTAATTGTTGCAATATATTTTTCTTAATAAGAAACTAGATAATATGTTGGTTATAGTGATCTTCTAGATATATTTCTTCATTTTAATTTTTTTTATTTAAATATTGCGTGTATGTGTATGCAATTGCAAAAGCATGGAAAAAGTGATAGGAAAGAGGTCCACGGGGTACTGGATGCAGTATTCTTATTAATTAATTCTGAAATCCGCTTACTGAAAGATACTGTATATAATTATCTCATAAAATGGTTGTATGTTGTTTATTGGTTGTGTTGATTAGCTTAAGACTTGCACCACAATACTATACGTCTGTGATTTATGCAAATATTTTAAAACAAAATGCATCTTAAGAGATAATAATGAATGCAGTTCTAAAAAGAAAAATGTACCTAAAAGAAAAAGAAAAACATTACTTCGCCGTCCCACATTTAAACTTCTTAGTTATATTGATCATATTGTGAGCCGAATTTCTACTATAAAGTGCAGCAAACAAATTGATCATATTATGGGGGCTTCTGGTTGACATAAATTTGTTGCTCTTGGTTGAGTGGGTTATTTGTCCTTCGGGTCTAAGGTTTGCCTAGATATTTGATTTGGTCTTGCTTGTGATTTAACTCGGGCTGTTACAATTTAACTATATGTTGTCAGCTTTGGGCTGATGGATCTCTAAGAGGAAAAATATATGTGAATTTGTCGAAATGAGCATGGTCTTAGCAATCAGGTTTATGGTAGTATAGATAGGAGAGATCTAACATAAGCAAAAATGGTAACTGAGTCAAATAGTATGAGATCGAGCTTCGTCATAGAATGGCATCAAACCCAGGAAAACATTGAATATGTATTTTATAGTAGAATTCTAATCAAATATCTGTATGAAGAATACTGAAATGTAAAATATCTACAGCTCTCAGGGCAATCTTATTATCCTGGCCATTAAAATAAAGATACCAATTATGTGTATGCTCCGGTGAGCTTCATATAGGTCACAACCCTCCAAAAGACCAGGCAGAGAGATTTAAAAAATTGAGTGAATTTATTTGTGTAAATTTTTTCCCTCTAGCTGGTATCACAGTAGACATTGTGCCGGTGCATAGCATCTTTTGCTTGATCCGCAAACTGGGACATGTGGCTTGTGTCAAGTCATGTATAAATATATTTGTATTAATAAAAGAATTGCATTTTAAATTTTAAAGCTCCTAAAGCCTCTTCCTTCATATGGAATTTTTCAGTTATGTTTGGTACATTTGCCGTGCAGATTATTGTGAAAACAGTCCCAATAAGACAAGGTCACAAGTTAAGGTTCACATGGCCAGTGACCCCAGGTATTCTTCATTACAAGGAAGGGCCTAGCCGGTATCTTGGTCACTTGATTGGCCATGAAGGAGAAGGATCTTTGTTTTATGCCTTAAAAAAATTAGGTTAGTTTTCATCATCCTCTCTCTCACTGTATGCATACTCACACATGTACATTAGACAACATACTTTTATCCTGAGGATGTTGCATATGCTGCAATGTTAAAGCTGCGGTAATTATGTGCATAAGGTTTTGTATGGCAGCGAGTGCTGCCCTCTTTTCCTAGGCTTATGTTTATTTTTAAAAAGCTTTCCTTTCCTTTCCTTCCCTTTCAGTTTCCGTTTCAGAAATGTGCACTTCTACCATTATGTATTGATAATGTAGGTGAGTTTCACGTCATGAATATAATTAGAATTTTTGAAGGTTATTACTCATTAGTAACACGAACAATGCTTCTTTTTTCTCGTGAATAGTTCTGATGAGCCAATCATTTAATGAAATTAATATACTGCTTCGTACTTTCCTAGAATAGCTGTTTAGGAGCCAATCATTTAATGTTCATGATACATCTTAATCAGCTGTTACTTACCATTTATATACTGTCTGCAGGTTGGGCTACAAGTTTATCAGCTGGTGAATCAGATGGGACTCGTGAATTCTCTTTCTTCAAAGTAAATATAGATTTGACTGATGCTGGTCATGGTAAGTATACTTATACTTGTTCGACTTGCGTTGTCGCACAAAAAGAGGGCAAAATGTATAAAGCGGTTGTGACTTGTTGTACATGCGAACTGTATGAATTATCATTTTGTATTGATACTCACTTGCAAATAATTTTATGTTTGATGTGTACTTGGTGCATGGATTTGGCTTTTATATTAAAAAAAAGTTAATTGCATTTCGTGTACTAATATTTGTGCAACTTCATGTATACTTGATTTGTTTATTTAACTCTGATTTTTCTTGGTCGTATTATTAGAACATTTTGAAGACATCGTAGCATTGCTTTTCAAGTATATTCGTGTTCTCCAACAGTCGGGGGTTTGCAAGTGGATTTTTGATGAGGTACATTTATACAATATGTCTATGATTTTGTTGCTAAATTGCCTATAGTTGCATATACAATATAGATGTATGGGCTTCTTACCTCGCAAGCATATTGATTCATCAAGTTATTACATTCTTTTACTATTAATATGATTGTATCTCATAAATTCTGCAAGTGTTTTTTAATCTCTCCGAGATTTTCCAGTCTTAAAACATGGAGTAGTACTTGACCTGGCTTCCCTGTGTTCTGTTTTGTATCAGCTTTGTATTTATTCCAAGTTGCAAACTTGTTCTCTGGGATTTGACACCGAGTTAATCTAACTTTTGTTCAACATCTACTTCTTCTTTTGATTGGACTAAGCATAGATATACCTGAATATTTCTATGATTTGACCTATCGGAAAATTTGGCTATTGGTTTCATATTTGTGATACAATTGTGCTGCCTCATTTATATCCTACCGAAGTTCCATTTTTCTATTATAGTTTTTTTCTTGTTTCTAGATATTCTGATTTACTGTCTCTTGAATTTGTCCATGAAGCTTTCAGCCATCTGCGAGACAGCCTTCCATTATCAGGACAAAATTCGTCCCATGGACTATGTGGTCAATGTGGCCTCCAACATGCAGGTATTGCCATATTTGCTATCAGCAGTAAACTCTTGTTATCAATCATATTTAATGTTATGTAAAGAGACTCATATATATATCACGTGTGTGTGTGTGTCTAACGATTGAGACACGGAAATTTTTCACTTTTCAGACAGCTGACCATCACCCACACTTCCATTTATATTCATATTTTCGTTGGCTAGTTGGATATTCCACTGTCTGCCTTACTATTAACCATTGTTGCATGTTAACCACTTTGTCAAGCTGCTCTTGTTTCTGAGATCGCCTTTGAATGCACATGATTGACATTAGAAATGCCACAACTTTTAATATATTAAAGCTTCTGCTCTCTCAAAGGGATACTTTCTGATCAGCCATCAAGGCTTGTCCATCATGTCCAGTGCTTTAAGATAGGACAATCTCTGTTCAATAAGTCATCATTAAGGGGTTTATTCTGCTCAGCAAGATTTTTACCGAAATAACAGAGTATTTTAAAATCTAGTGGTCCGAGAAAATTGACGGGCTATGTGGTTCATTTATCTAGTATCTATGGTTTTGTGATAGATGGTTTCTTTGCTTTCTGTTGTCATATATGCTCCCCTTATCTAGTTTGAGTGTCTCTCTGTCCTTTTTTTATTATAGATAAGTCATAGCTATGAACTTTAACTGCATGGTTGGAATGTGTGCAAATTTGTTGTGTTGGGGTCAATTCTTCTGTTTCTAACTTCGTGAAGGACATATTCAGTTGTATCCTACGAGGGACTGGTTGGCTGGATCATCATTGCCATCTATGTTCAACCCGGACATTATTCAGTCAATGCTAAATGAGCTTTCTCCAGATAGTGTCAGGTAAGCACTTACTGCTCACTGTAGCTGAAGTTATTTGTAAAAAAGTATATGCAATCATGCTGATTTTACCTTCCTCCTGTATAGTGTTATCTGCTTATACATGCAATGACTAGTGAACGTTACAATTGTCTATTGGCTTGATTAAAAATTTATCCAAATTGTTAAACGGTTATAAAACCCTGATTTTTTTATAAAATTGCACTTTAAACTTTAAACTTCGATTATTTGACCAATTCTGAACAAAGGCCCGGATTGTCACTATTTGAGTTAATAATGCCCAAATTGTCACTTTCGGGGAGAAAGGCCCAAATTGTCACCTCATAACGTCATATAATGTTCCGTTTTTTAATACATACAAAACGAAACATCGTATTCCGTTTTGCCTCTTATTTTTTTTTAATAATGTAGCAACGTGACTTCAAGTCACGTTTTGTATTTTCTGTATTTTTTGTATTTTCTGTTTTGTTTTCTTATTTTAAGCTTGTTTTGGTGTATTATTTAGGGGTCCGGAAACATCATTTAATGTTACATTTTTCAATATTTATATTTATTTAATATTTTTTAAATTTATAAATGATACCATAATTTAACAATTTTTAACATTTAGGGTTCACCAATCCCCTTTTGAGTTTTAGAAACATTTAAAAAGAAATTATAAATGTTACACCGATTTAGGGTTTAGGATTTAGGGTTTAGGGCCTTTAGGCCCTAAACTCTAGAGCCTAAACCCTAGGAACCAGAAATATTAATTTTAAATTAAATAATTATAAAATTTAAGGATGTAACTTAATTTAATAATTTTTAACATTTTAGGGTTTAACAATCCCCTTTTGGGTTTTAGAAAATAATTTAAAATATTTTTTTATTAATTTATGATTTAATAATTTACAAGATATAGTGTGTTTGTTTATTTATTTATTTTTTTAAAATAAAGGTAAAAACGTTACTTTATATGACGTTTTGCTACATTTGTACCAAAACGATGCTTTATCTAACGTTTTGCCCATATAAAAAAAATCAAAGAGATAAAACGGTACACGAAGTTCCGTTTGCCCATATTAAAAAAAAATTAAAGTGCTAAAACGGTACACGAAGTTCCGTTTTGGGTGTTTTGCATAAACATTACATTATGTACCGTTTTGAGGTGACATTTAGGGCAATTATTTTCAGAAGTGATATTTGGGACCATTTTTAACCTCAAAGTGACATTTAGGGCCACCACCCACCAATTCTATCCTCAAATCGCTGTCAAGATATAATAGCAACGGTAGAGGTTCAAAATGTTCAAGTATCGAAGTTATTATTTCTGAGATTCAAGCTTATACATACGAGGGTTTCATGGTTAAACTTGTTAATCCTCAGGCCACGCTGTCAATAACCCTTCATCAACCAGATCTGACCTGTAATACGTAAATTATGAGCTTATGTTTGTAGAATAATGGTGTTTCTATTAGATTCCCAAGTTGAAATGAAATGTTTTAAAGCTAAAGGCCTTTTCTCCAACCTTAGATAACTCGAGCTAAAATGCCAATATCATCATAAATTACAACGGAACTTTTGTTTACCTCATTAATACCCGAAAATTGTTCTTGAAGTGACTGGATCTTATAACTTGTATGAACAACTAAAATAGCGGAAGTTCTATAACTTCAAATCTAAGGGCTATATGAAATTAAGCATCGGATCAAGTTCAAAAATGAGTCAAAAAATTCCAAACTGTCCTTCAGTGTTTTATCCAAATTGGTTGCCTGTAATTTTGCAACTTGGAAGCCACCACAAAAGTAGATTTCAGTGCTAGAGATCACTGAAATAATACTGCTGTCTGTATGTATATCTTTCATACCCACGAGGCCTTACCTCCTACTATTGTAATTGCTGAAAGATTAAACAAGTTTGTTAGTCTCTTGCATAATTAATCTTAAGATTTAATAGAACCCTTTGTGCTCACTAAGATCATGCATGAAGATTGAAAATTAAGCAGAGTTTTATATCTACAGTGCTAATATTATTCTACCATGTGTATGTATATTTTTTAATAAGTTATCTTTTGACAGAGTCTTTTGGTCGTCAATGAAGTTTGAGGGACAAACTGACAAGACTGAACCATGGTATGGAACTGCATATTCCCTGGAGAAAATCACGAGGAGTGTGGTAGAGGTATGTTGGTGGTTGCTTTCTTGACATGTGAAGCTGTGATATTGCTCTGCAGCAAAGCTTATACCAATTCTGACTAGATACTGGTGAATTAATTTGACAACTTCTTGTTCTTCCAGCAATGGATTGAAAGAGCACCTGATCAACATCTGCATTTACCCACCCCAAATGTGTTTATACCAACTGATTTGGCTCTTAAGAAGGCCCAAGAGAAGGTTTATTCTTTTCACTTTGCCATTACAGTCATATAAGATCTCATACTGAAAGCGAGATTCATAATTACTTACCTTTTTATTATAGGCTTTGCTTCCCATCTTGCTGAGGAGATCACCATACTCAAGGTTGTGGTACAAGTCTGATTCGACTTTTTTCACGCCGAAGGCATATGTTAAGATAGACTTTAACTGCCCCTTTGCTGGAAACTCACCTGAAGCTGAAGTTCTCACCGACATTTTTACTCGACTGGTGACTGATTACTTAAATGAATATGGTAAGCCATTTACAGTGTAATGTATGTTACACTGATAAGTAGCAGTGTAAAACTCTCTCATTAGTTTTGGTAAAATATACTAAATACATGCCCCTATTTTATTTATTTTCTATAATCTCTGTAATTGTATTTAATGTGTATCTTTCAGCCTACTATGCTCAGGTTGCTGGTCTTTATTATGCGGTAAATCACACAGATAATGGTTTTCAGGTACCTTGTTACTCTAAAGTTTTAATCTTTTCTTTCAACCCCCTAGTACTCCAATATGCAATCTTTCCTTTTTCTTTTAATTAAATCTCGCAGAAATGGGAGATGATTATATATGCTTGATACATAACCGGACTTGCTTTTAATACCCGATGCTCCTGAAGTTATTTCTTTTAGCATAGTACTGCACTTCTGCTAAGTTTAAGATTTGTATCTCTGTCTCACCCCAATCAGGGTAACCTACATCATTGATGCTTGGAAAGCCACAAAATTTGAATCAAGGAATTTTTTTTATAAATCTAATTCACAAATATTATACGTCTACATTCAACTGAATCAGCTCGTACTAACGAGCACTATTGAAAATCTTCAGGTGACTGTAGTTGGATATAACCACAAACTGAAGATTTTGCTTGAAACAGTCATTGAAAAGATTGCAAATTTTGAAGTGAAACCCGACAGATTCTCTGTGATAAAGGTAAATATACCATATCTTTGCATTATAAAAACAGCACAACATTGTGCAATCTAGTTTATGTTATACTATTAGGTCATCCAGTCTATACCAACATGTTCAAAGCGCTAGTACACCTCATGTCGATGCTAATTTATGTTGTAATTGATGTATCATATTCTTTCATGTTGATATCGTTGGACTCTTTTCAATGTGTACAAGTTCATTAGATCTCTTAAATATTTCTGCTCTTGGTAATAAGAGGTTGAGGGTTCGAACCTCAGTGGAGGCAAGGTGTGTGAGTATTTAAATTTTTACAATTGACCATTATTGGAAAAAATAAGTTACAAGAATAATTAATCTGCCTTTGTCCTAAGTAGTTGTTACCATCTCAGTGTAGCACAGCAACCTAGATATCAAGTGGATATAGATGTCCCGCAACTAAAATCAGTGGTTTGTTGCTTTGCTATTTGCATCGCGAGCTAGCTTTACCATTAGATGTTCCCAGTTCATACTTCAAAAAGTGGGGCCTTGCACCTATTTACATCTTAATAACTGTTTTGCAGGAATTTTCAATATTTCTAATAGCTGTTAAGGGTGCTGACTGATATTGCAATTAATGTATTTCCTTTGACATGTTTACCAGGAATCGATTACAAAGGATTATCAAAACTTCAAGTTTCAACAGCCATACCAGCAAGCAATGTACTATTGTTCATTAATACTACAGGATCAGACATGGCCGTGGAGTGATCAGCTTGAAGCTCTTCCCCATCTTGAAGCTGATCATCTTGCTAAATTTTATCCCCTTATGATATCAAGGACTTTCATTGAGTGCTATGTAGCAGGTACTTAAATTACTGGGTGTGCCAAATTACCATTCACTGGATTAATTGTTGTCTAATTGGATTTACTATGTCGTGTTCTTCATTTAGGGAACATCGAACCAAATGAAGCAGAATCGATGATTCAACACGTAGAAGATGTTTTATACAAGGGCCTGGATCCCAAATCGAAAGCTCTTTTCCCATCTCAATATCTGACAAATCGAGTAGTCAAGCTTGATAGGGGGAGAAATTACTTCTACACTGCCGAAGGCTTGAATCCAAGTGATGAGAACTCTTCCCTTGTTCATTATATTCAGGTATATTTATAGTTTGGACTAGAAAAACTAGATAGGATTCTGTGTTGTACGTTTTCCCTCTCTTTCTGTACTTTGTTCCGTTAATTTCATGTTCCGTGGACCCTTCTTGCAAGATTAAAAGTGCCCACGAGTCAAGTTAACAAGTTCTTGCAAGAGTGGGCACTCGATGAGAGTGAGAATGCTCCAAAAGTGAAATTCTGCTTTCAGAGAGTAATGGCATTAGAAAAGGATGCCCTACATGCTATACATTTCCACCTGGGCAGAACATGCACTTTGTTTGCAAAACATCCAGCTTTCTTATTTGTCTTCGATATATTCTTTATCTTACACCTACTTAATGCAGGTACATCAAGATGATTTTATGTTGAATGTCAAGCTCCAGCTCTTTGCTCTGGTCGCAAAACAACCAGCTTTCCATCAGCTAAGATCCGTTGAGCAACTTGGTTACATTACTGTTCTCATGCAAAGGTATCCATCTGTGTTCCAAACTCCTTTGGAGAACAACATTTTACACAATGTAGATAAAATTAACTCCTGAAGTCCTCATCAATAATCTTATTTGTACAAATGTGAATGTAGGAATGATTCTGGTGTACGTGGAGTGCAGTTTATTATTCAGTCAACAGCTAAGGTAGATCTTATAGTTTTCTGGTCATATGATATGTTATTTTATTGGCTTTCGAGAAATATTGTTTATCTTCGGTAAACTCGACAGGGTCCTAGACAAATTGATTTAAGAGTTGAATCATTCCTGAAGATGTTTGAGAGTAAACTTCATGAGATGTCCAGTGAAGAATTCAAGGTGAATATCTAGTTGCCTTTCATGCTGAATTAAATTCATCTCGATATTAATATGACCCCTTGCGTGGCATCAAAAATTTGCATTGGGTTTAGAGAGATAAAAGTTTCCTTGGTTGACTAGTTTTTCGGGATGTCGGTAGTTAATATTTGTGTGTTCTTTTACAGTGCAAATGATGGCTAAAGGCTAAGATACACAATTATGTGCCAAACAATAGTATAAAATTAGCAATTTTTTTAAGTTCAAATATTATAGTAATAACTGAAAAAGAAAACTTAATTAATGATTTATGGCTTCTTCTTTTTTTCAAAGTATGATTTATGGCTTTTGGTCAGCAATCTTGCACAGGCTATTCTACATAAGTATGTTTTGCATGAGGCCGATGTTTAATGGGTAATCTGTATACACTATACAGAAACTTCTGGAGTTTAATTTGGAAGAATAAATGACAGACCAACTTGAGCTTTTTGTACATTTACTATGATGGTTTTCTTCATTACATGTATTATTAATAGGTTATAATAAATTAATGGTCAATAGGGAGTGAAGATAGTGTACAGAATTTAATTAGCGGACTTTTGCAAAGACAAGATGGTGAAGTTGAGCAGATTTGTTAGCAATCTGGTTTTTACTTTCCATTAACAAAGATTTTAGTGCAGGTTCCTTGCTATATCTATTTCTGGTCATGTTGATGTTTAACTTGGTCACAAACACTTGTACTTATTGTCACAGAGTAATGTCAACGCGTTAATAGATATGAAGCTCGAGAAGCACAAAAATTTGAGAGAAGAATCTGGATTCTTTTGGCGGGAGGTTTATGATGGGACCCTGAAGTTTGATAGAAGAGATTGTGAGGTAAGAAGATCTATTGTGTTGGTGACAGAAGCTGTTCTCTGCACCACTGTCTAACCTTATAAATGTTGTCAGCTACTGGCTTATTTGTTGATAAGAGTTCATTTTTAAGCCTGTTCAGCAACAGAAATTATCATCGTGATTCATGGCTAACTAAACTTAATGGTGATAAATCAGGTTGCAGCATTAAAGCAGGTGACTCAGAAAGACCTGATTGATTTCTTTAATGAACATGTAAAAGTAGGAGCCCCACAAAAGAAGTCGTTAAGTGTGCGAGTGTACGGGAATTCCCACTCTTCCGAGTTTGAAGAAGACAAGAAGGAAACAATGGAACCAAGCTATGTTCAGATAGAAGATATCTTCAGTTTTAGGAGATCGCAACCTCTGTACCCTTCATTTAAAGGAGGTATTGGCCATCTGAAATTGTGAGGAACAAGTGTCATATTATTGCTAAGACTGCAGTAAAGAATCATAATGCAGAGGTCTCCTAAGTGGAGAAGCAGATGCCTCCGACGGATGTCCTGTAAATTAGTTGACATTGTTTAATTTTCTTCTGGAGTTGTTATTTTCGTATTTGAAGGTTTTTAGGGTCTATAGGGAATAAAATTCCAGCTAAAAGTCACATTTTGAATTGCATAATTTATTTATAGTCACAAATATTTAAGAATCTTTCTAATTTTGTAACCAGGGACGGATTGAGGAACATGAGGTGGTCATGTCATAATCACCAAAAACACCTCCAATACCCTTGAGAAAAAATGATAAAAAATAACATTTTTTTGGACCAAGTGACAAAAATACCTATTTTCAATATTTTGGTCATTTTTACCAATCAAATACCCGTTCTCAAATTGGGTTCTCAAAAAAAAAAAAAATTTATTTTTTTGTGTAAAGAAACATTTTTCAAAAAAATCAAAAAAAAAATAGTTGGAAAATCCAGTCTGAAAATGGGTATTTGGGTATACGCTCAATCTAAGAAAGCGTATTTCATATACCCGGTTTCAAAAAATATATTTCAACTTTAAAAAATAAAAAAAATTGGTTGAAATAGTCTGAGAATGGGTAATCGGGTTTATACCAAATCTGAGGGTAATTGGGCATATAACCAATCTGAGGGTAATCGTAATCGGGCATCAATCTAAGAAAACGTATTTCAAATACCCAATCCGAAAAAGGGTATTTCGTCGATATTTTTGACCTCATTTTTCAAATTTGATATTTTGATCACTAATTTCAAAAAATATAATATTTTTTGCCATGCGGGTCTTCCTTCTTTTCAATACAAATTGATTATAAAGCGTATTTGACTCGTGCAGTATATCTGAACTCCAAATTTTTCATGTTTTCTAACCCCAAATTTTCTTTATTTTCTATTTCAACGAAACTGAATGAAAATTATGAAAATATGTTCCAAATGAAACTTGAACAAGAAATATAGAAAAACCAAGTTAAATTAGTTTTTGTATGGATCTTAATTTAATATACATAAATTTCTTTTTTATTTTTAGAGTTAATTGCACTATGCAACCCCCACCTTTCATTTAAAATCAAAACAGTATACCTATTTTGTAAAATACAGTTTGCAACCCTTAACTTTCAATATCAATTACAATATACATCCTTTGTGGTCATAAAATTGAAATTGAGATGTTAATATTAATAACTAAAATTTCAAATTAATTAAAATATTTATTTTAATGCATTTTTTACATGAAAAAAATTAATGCTATTTTCTATTAGTAATACTCTAAATTAATCATAATGCTAAATACTTAAAATATATTTATTAAGCAAAATATATGTTTATATATATAATCATAAAGTTTCTAAATATATCTATATTTTGAAATTTTAAAAATTATACTGAGTAATAAAATAATTGACATTAATATTATTTTTATAATTTAAAATTCTAAATTTTAGTTTAATTAAAAAAATCTAAATTATTATTTAAATATTTTGCTGAATTTCAATTTTATCCTCCACAATATAAATATTTTTAACAAAATGGTTAAAAGGATGCATATTGTATTTGATATCTAAAGTTAGGGGTTGCAAACTGTATTTTTGAAAGTAAGTATATAGTTTTGTTATTCAGTGAAAGGTAGGGGTTATAAAATGCAATTAACTTTTTATTTTAATGAAAACTTAATTCTAGTGAATTTTTTTTTTTTAATATTCCTCATATTTACGTGAAATATGCCAATAACACAATCTAACTTTATCACACTTTCCTAAATCAGAAAATTGTGGTTTTCAATTCTTCAATTTTTATTTTAGTAAATATTATAGAACATATTAGTGTTTCCTTTTAAAAAAATTCAAGAGAACCGGTGAAATCTCCCTAAATTTCTATTTCAAAAAAAAACCTCCCTAAATTTCACAAACGTTAGTTATAATTATGAAGTTAAATCAATTATAATAAAACTTCTATACAGTAATATCTTTGAGAGACAGATAAAAATTATTATTATAAAGAGATTATTCTTGAGTAGAGGTTAAATTATAAATTTAAAATTTAAAACTTAATTAAAAAAATTCATTACCCAAACGATGGATAAAGCAATTAAGCAAGGTGATAAATCAAAGAACGATAGTGTAGAAATCGAAAAAGTTCCAGGTTAAGAAGTTTAAAAAATGCTCAAAAAATGAAATTATTTTGGATTTCTTGTGCTGAATTGTTAATGCTATATTAACCCCAATGAACCAAGACCTTATCACAAACAATTCCAAAAAAATATTTTAAGTTATCTTAATGTATTGTTAAGTTGTTGTAACTAGATATATTTATTGGGTATATTTAAATATATTTGATCAATTTTAAGTATTTTTTTCTTAAATAAAGAAAAATTAAAAAATGATGACTTTTAAAAAATATAAAATTGTTGTAATATACTAACTTTAATATGAATTTTAAAAAATATAAAATTGTTGTAATATACTAACTTTAATAATATTAGAAGGGGTTACTAAATCTGAGAGGGAAAGAATGATAATCGGAGGGAGATAGAGAGCATGTATTAGGATGTTTGGTGCAAGTTTTACATTCACCAAGACCACGAATTATAGTCAAGGTGAAGAACAAAAGCAATCAATGCATTATCAAAATTTCTACTAAGTTTAGCCCTACTATTACAATATTTGACCACATGACTAATCAATTCACAACACTCCCCTTTGATTGTCATTATGGTATGGATCATAGACTGCCTCGTTAAAATCTTGTCAAAGAAAAACTCAGTGGGATAAAAACTTTGACGAAGGAAAAAGAGTACAATCTCCCCTTGGAAAAACTAATCATTCTTTGAATTTCGTTGAAACAAATCTTTGAGTCGACGCATTCCAATGTTCTATCATAATTTCTCAAAGGTTGAATTCGGTAATGATTTCGTGAATAAGTCAGCAAGGTTGTCACATGACCGAATTTGTTGTACATCAATTTCACCATTCTTTTGAAGCTCATGAGTGTAAAAGAATTTTGGTGAAATGTGTTTCGTCCTGTCTCCTTTGATATATCCTTCCTTGAGTTGATCAATGCATGCAGTGTTATCCTCAAACATAACGGTAGGACTTCTGGTGATGTCTGGTCATCCACATGATTCCCGAATATTCTTGATGATAGACCACAACCAAACACATTCTCTACTAGCTTCATAAATCGCAATGAGTTCTGAGTGATTTGTTGAGGTTGCCACTGTAGTTTGCTTCGTAGATTTCCAGAAAATGGTTGTACCGCAATATGTAAACACGTATCCAGATTGTGATTTGTCAAAATGAGGATCTGACAAATATCCAGCGTCTACATATCCAATCAACTGAGTTGTTGAGTTTTTCGGGAAGAATAACCCAAAATCAATTGTTCCACGAAGATAACGAAATATATGCTTGATCCCATTCCAATGCATGTCTATCGGATCAGAGCTAAATCTTGCCAATAAATTCACATCAAATGCAATATTTGGCCTTGTATTATTTGCAAGGTACATAAGTGCACCAATTGCTCCAAGGTATGGGATTTCAGGACCGAAAACTTCTTCATCATCTTCTCGTGGTTGAAATGGATTTTTATTAGGCTCTAAAGATCTAACCACCATTGGAGTAGTCAATGGATGAGATTTATCCATGTAAAATTTGTTCAAAACTTTTTATGTATATGTAGATTGGTGGAGGAAAATTCCTGATGACAAGTGCTCGACTTGTATATCAAGGCAATATTTTGTCCTTCCAAGATCTTTCATTTCAAACTCTATCTTTAGGTATATGACAGTTTCATCAACCTCTGTAGTTGTTCCTACAAGGTTTAAATCATCGACATATACATCAATAATCACAAAACCAAATTGTGATTTTTTGATAAAAACACATGGAGAAATTTGGTTACTAATATACTCATTCTTCTGTAAATAACGTCTAAGTCTGTTATACCACATACGACCAGACTGTTTCAGTCCATACAATGATCGTTGAAGTTTAATGAAGTATATATGACGGGGTTTCTTGAACTCATCCATTTTTAACCCTTCTGAGATTTTCATAAAAATTTCACTATCGAGTGAACCGTATAGGTATGCAGTAACGACGTCCACAAGACGTGCTTCCAAATTTTCTTTAGATGTCATACCTAATATAAAACGAAAGGTAATTCCATCCATCACTGACAATTATGTCTCTTGATAATCAATGTCAGACCTTTGAGAAAACCCCTGTGCTACAAGTCGGGCTTTATATCTCATAATTTCATTATTTTCATTTCATTTTCTTATAAATACCCATTTATTCCCAACAGGGTTCACACCAACTGGTGTTTGGATAACAAGTCAAAATACTTCTCTTTTACGCAATGAATTTAATTCTGTTTGGATTGCGTCTTTCCATTTTGGCCAGTCTTTTCTTCGACGGTATTCATCTACACTTTGTGGTTCAAAATCACAATTTATGTCGACATCCAATGCCGCAGAATACACAAATATATCATCGATTATGGCTTTATTTCGATCCCATAATTTCATATCATGCACATAATTTATTAAAATTTCATGATTGTTTAATCCCGTATCTTCGGGGACTGAAATCTCTTCAGGGGATAATACTACTTCAGGGGTATTTGCTTCTTCAGGGGCAAATTTCTTTATTTTTCTTTTTCGTGGTGAAACATCCTTTGCACCGACCGGTCTACCACGCTTCAGGCGTGGCTTTGATTCTATAACTAATTCTTTTTTATCTGATTTTTGAATTGGTATATCTTTTCTAGCTGGAGTATTTACTGCAGGTATATGAGATTTAGTTATATTTCTAGAATCGTTAAATGCGTCAGGCATTTGGTTTGCGATATTTTGTATATGAATAATTCTTTTAACTTCAAGTTCACATTGACCAGTACGTAGATCTAAAAAATATAATCATGATGCATTTCATGTTATGTCAAGATTAACTTTATTTGAATGTTTATCTCCCCCTAAGGGAGGAAACATAGATGACAATCCGCATATTTTGCGATAAATAAATCTCCAGTTAGAGGCTCCAGATATCTAATTATAGATGTGGAATCAAAACCAATGTAGATACCTATTCTTCTTTGAGCTCCCATCTTCGATCTTTATGGTGGAGCAATCAGTAGATATACAATACTTCCGAAAATTTTGAAGTGAGAAATTATTAGGAACTTGACAAAGTACCAGTTGTAGCGAAGAATGTTGGTTGTAGAAAGTTGGTCTAATCCGAATAATATTAGCAGCATGAAGTATTGCGTGACCCCCAATAGATATAGGTAATTTTGCTTTTAACAATAGCGGTCTTAAAATTGAAAGAGATGTGTCCTAAGTCCAATCATGTAGGATGATTTAGGAATAACTTTTATGTAATCTGTTTTGATTTCATTGATATTAACAAAAGACTTGTTTTGGTTTTATTGCGGGCTTTATCTATTTAAGTGTTTAAATAAGATATACCATAGTTTAGAGTAAAATTTTTTATGGATTATGATGAGATCATAATAATGAGACCTAAAAGATGATAACTCTGAACTTAAATATTTCCTGGTCGTAGGATTACTAACTGGTAATTTGTAATCCGCAAAGATCGGTACATACTATGTTTGCTTCATTATGAAGGATGTCTGTTCTCATAGACATTTGTGTGGTGACACTATAGCTAGTATGTAGGTGCTTATTATAGAATAAGTTCACTGAACATGACTCACACAGTTGAACAACTGATGGAGTTCACTCACGTGTCAGCAGATGTTCACATAGTGATAGTTGTACAAGTATCCTTAGACTTGAGGTCATCATAGTCATCTTGTGTACACTGAACTATACTTTGGTTTAGTTCTTAGTCTCAAGGGATAATAATAAGGGCTCTACTGGGTGTAGGAATTTGTACACGAAGATAATGTATGATCAATAAAGGATCTACCCCTTCCAGTGAAAGGAAGAGAATGTTCAATATTGATCCACTTATGGTAGTTTAGGAATCTCTGGTCAGAGTGAATGAAATTAGAAAGGAGTTTCTAATTCACATTAATTAGAACTAAGCATAGTGAATGGGAAAGCATATGATTAAATAAGATAGGCTTGACACGAGTTCCATGCCTTGTATTTAATCATGACATTGCAGGGTAGAAGGAATTAATTGTACGGTAACTATTCACTGAATAGGTTCTTGGTATTCTAAGCAGTAAATTCGTATTATCCGGATAGTCGCGATATGCTGAGAAGTATCCCTCACGATGTAGAATAAACATGATTAATTTATTAATTAATCATATTTAATAAATTAGAGAATTTATATAAATAATGATAAAATAGTTTTATTATTATTTAATACTACTACCGGCTTAATATTGAACCTACAGGGTCACACCATAAAAGAGAATGGTTTAATGGTGGAGGAATTAATTAATAATGGCTGGTAATTATTTATTTGTGAAATAAATAATTAATTAGCAAATTTAATAATTGATTAAATGAGATTTAATTAATTATAAATTAATTAAGAAAAGTTCTTAATATTATTAATTAAGAATTTAATTTTGGAAATTAAATCAAGTGAGAGAATTATTTTTCTAAAGTATTTAGAAAAGGGATTAATGATTAAAAGGTGTTTTAATTATTAGTTAATTGGGTAATAAGAATAATCAATTAAAGGGTTAATAATAATAATATTTTATGGGAAAATTTTCAGCTGAAAATTTTGTCTATAAATATACTATTATAAACCCTATTTTGCCTCAACCTAAAAAAGTTAAGCAAACCCTAATTCTCCCACCCCTTCCTCCTCCATTACATTGATCTCTTGGTGGATACCGGTGGAGTGCTTCACACTTGAGGAGCAGCTGCTAGGGATCTCCGCTCATCATTCTTGGATCGCTTTTAAAGGTTAGAAATCGATCTCATATGATTTAATCACGATTTGTATGCCTTTATTTGGATTTTATATCAAGAAAATTATTTTACCATGCTTCTGTGATGTATAAAATCCTACAACAATAAGTTGGAGTCTTTTGATAAAGGACTCGGCTAGCCCATTTTGTGTATGTACATGAGGAACTGGGTGTTCAACTGAGATTCCTACAGACATGCTATAGTCGACAAAAGTTGCAGATGTGAATTCGCCGGCATTATCTAAACGAATTGACTTGATGCAATGATCTGAGAATTGAGCTCGTAATTTGATTATTTGGGCAAGTAATTCTGCAAAAGCATCATTACGAGTTGAGAGAAGACAAATATGAGACCATCTAATTGAGGCATCGATTAATATCATGAAGTACCTAAATGGGCCAGATGATGGGTGTATAGGTCCACATATATCGCCTTAGATCCTTTCTAGAAAAGTTGGGATTTCAAGCCGAACTTTATTAGGGGATGGTGGTCGAGTAATCAGTTTTCCTAAAGAACATGTTGAACATGTAAGGTCATTGTTGGAAAGAACTTTAAAATCTTTAAGAGGATGACCAATAGAATTTTCTATAATACGACGTGTTAGATATATTTGATAATGTCATGGCTAATATGATTTATGTTTAGTTTTCAGTTCTTACTTAAACAGGATAAATCAGTACTTGCTGGGAGTCAGGACTTAAGGATATCAGTACTTATATTATCAGGAGATAATCATCAGAAGGTGGATATCAGAACTTAAGTGCTGAAGGACGTTCAGATAAGGACAGTAGTTGATTAAAGGAAAGAAGATCGAGATAAACATAAGAAGAGATATGCATGAAGAAGGAGTTCCGTGAAGAATGGAATACTTGGAAGAAAAGATATCTGATTGATATATTTTAGGAAGCAGAATTATATTCCATATCAATTAGCGATTATCTTGTAACTGTGTAGTATATAAACACAGACATAGGGTTTGCACTATAAGTGTTATCATATTCGAAGAGATTATTCTTGGTAACCCTAGCAGCTCTCGTGATATTTGTTCATCACTGAGAGGTAACAGTTCTATACCGTAACAGAGTTTATTGTTTCAATAAAGTTTGTTTTCTGTTACTTGAGTTATTAAAGTTCGATTTGATTGTACTTTACACTGTATTCACCCCCTCTACAGTGTGTGTGACCTAACAAGTGGTATCAGAGCCTATCTGTTAACACACATACAGTTAAAGATCCAAACACAATCATGTCTGACACAGAAACTCCAACTAAGCCTACCAAAACTGAAGAACCTCCGAAGACACAAATTCAAAGTCGGTATGAAACCATCAGAGTTCCATACTGAGATCATCTGAATATGCCATATGGAAGGTGAGGATGACCATGTTTCTGGAAGCTACAGATCCAGAATATCTTGATAGAATCAAGGAAGGGCCTCACAAACCAACCAAGCTCGCTGTTGTAGTTGCAGGTGAAGCAGCAAAGACCGTACCAAAGGAGAAGAGTGATTATACTGCTGAAGAAATCGCATCAATTGCTAAGGATGCTAAGGTACGACACTTACTGCATAGTGCCATTGATAATGTAATTTCAAATAGGGTAATTAACTGCAAGACTGCTAAGGAGATATGTGATGCTCTGGAAACAAGGTGTCAGGGAACTGATACAATTAAGAAGAACAGGAAGACAATACTCACTCAAGAGTATGAACACTTTGACTCAAAGGCTAATGAGTTATTGACTGATTTATATGATAGATTTGTCAAACTCTTGAATGATTTGTCACTGGTTAATAAGGAGTATGATCTTGAAGATTCAAACCTTAAATTCATGTTAGCTCTTCCTGAATGTTGGGATTTGAAGGCAACAACAATAAGAGACAACTACAGTCTTGATGAAACAACTCTTGATGAAATTTATGGAATGCTCAAGACTCATGAACTTGAGATGGAACAAAGAAGCAAGAGGAAAGGAGGAAAGTCAAGGACAGTTGCTCTTAAGGCTGAAGAAGAATCCCCCAAGGCAGCTACCTCAAGAAAAGACAAGGGTAAAGCTCTTTTCACAAAGTCTGATACTGAGTCATCAAGTTCTGAAAGTGATGATGACTCATATTCTGAAAGCTTGCCTGAGACTGATGCTTATGAGGAGATGATGAAGTTGTGTGCTCTTATGGTGAAAGGGATCACAAAGATTGCATACAGGAAGTTCAGGAAGGGAAAGAAGTTTTCCAGGAAAGGCACAAGTTCTGATAAGAAGAATTTCAGAAGATCTAAAGGCAGAGGAGGAAAGTCTGATAGAGGAGATTATACCAATGTCAAATGCTATAACTGTGGTGAGAAAGGCCACATATCTCCTGACTCCAAGAAAGTAAAGGGTGACAAAGGCAAGGCTCTTGTCACAAAGCAGAAAAACTGGACAGAAACCTCAGACTCTGAAAGTGAGGAGAACTATGCGTTGATGGCAAATGCTGATAAAGAAAGTGCTGAGAGCAGTTCTGAAGCTGCTGAAACAAAAGTACCTCAGACTACTTATGCTTTTCATACTGATGATATTAATGAGTTGAGAAGATATCTTAAAACCATGTTTGTTAGTTATAGAGATCAAACTTTAACATGTGAAAGATTAACTTCTGAAAATCTTGCTTTTAAGAAAAGAAATGATTTCTTAAAAAAAGAGTTAGTTATGTTCCATCAAACTCAGAAGGATTGAGATGATGCTTTTTATGTTAGGGATGAAGTGCTAAAAATGAATGAATCTCTAAAAACTGAGTTAGAAAAGGAAAGAGAGATAATCAGGACTTGGACTAAGTCTGGCAGAACAACTCAAAATTTTCTAAGTAGTGAAAATTGGAAAGAGGGCTTAGGTTATGGAGAGGATAAGAATGATAAAGGAACTGTAGAAATTAAGCCTGTTGTTAAGCAAAAGCCAAAGTTAAAACCTGTTAAGTTTGTAACTGTAAAGTCTGATAATGATAAATCAGAAGTTAGAGAGGGATTAACTTCTGACAAACTAAAACAGGAAAAGACAGCTGAAGTAAACATAGGCTTAATGACTAAGAAGCAGCTTAACCATAAGTTGAAAGATGTTAAGAATGCAAATAAGGTAAAATCACCTAGGAAAAATAGGAATGGAAAGGAAGGTGTAAATAAAAGCAATAATTATAAATCTGTTCCTGATGCTCCTAGGAAAACATGTCATAATTGTGGAAGTTCTAACCATCTGGCCTCTTTTTGCAGGAAGAATAAGAACATAAACTCCTTACCTTCAAAATCAGGAGTTAAGAGTCAGTCTGTTAGATATAAACCACAAAATCCTTATTTTCATTGTGATAGTTTATGGCATTCCATTTATACTTGTAAGGAATATCATAGTTTGTACTATGATTATTATCAATTAAAACCTTCTTTGAAGAAAGTTTCCATTGTTCCTTCTAGTGTAAATTCTGATTCAAAGTCTGATAGTGTAAGTTCTGATAAGAAAAATATTAACATAAACTCTGATGCTAAATCCGCTGCAAATGTTAACAAACTTGATCAGGCCAAAGGATCTAAGCAAGTCTGGATCCTTAAAACTAATCATTAGTGGTCTTTGTGATTGCAGGGCAACAGGAAAAATATTCTAGTTCTGGACAGTGGATGTTCAGGACATATGACTGGAAATAAAGCCCTGCTATCAGACTTTGTGGAGAAAGCTGGCCCAAGTATTTCTTATGGAGATGGCAACATTGGAAAAATATTGGGATATGGCAATATCAATCTTGGGAATGTCATCATTAAAGAAGTAGCTCTGGTCTCAGGACTTAAACATAATCTGCTGAGTATAAGTCAAATCTGTAACAGAGGTTATCATGTTGATTTCTTTGAAAAACACTGTGAAGTTGTGAGTAAATCCAAAGGCAACGTTGTTCTAAAAGGATACAGGCGTGGTAACATTTATGAAGCTAAGCTTTCAACAAGTACTGATGGTTCTGCAATCTGTCTGATGAGTAGAGCATCAATTGAAGAAAGCTGGAATTGGCACAAGAAACTCTCTCATTTAAATTTCAACAATATAAATGAACTAGTCAAGAAAGATCTTGTGAGAGGACTGTCAAAGTCAGTATTTGCTCCTGATGGCCTTTGTGATTCTTGTCATAAGGCCAAACAAAGAAAATCTTCATTCAAGAGCAAGACTGAATCATCAATTCTTGAGCCTTATCATCTACTACATGTTGATCTATTTGGTCCAGTGAATGTCATGTCTATTGCAAAGAAGAAATATGCGTTGGTCATAGTGGATGAGTTCACCAGATACACATGGGTGTATTTCTTGCACACAAAAAGTAAAATTGCATCTATCTTGATTGATCATGTCAAACATCTGGATAAATTGGTCAAAGATTCTGTGAAAACCATAAGGAGTGATAATGGCACTGAGTTCAAGAATTTGAGAATGGAAGAGTTCTGCAAAAATCATGGAATTAAGCAGGAATTTTCTGCTCCTGGAACTCCACAGTAAAATGGAGTTGTTGAAAGGAAGAATAGAACTCTCATTGAAGTTGCACGTACAATGCTTGAAGAAGCAAAGCTTCCAACCTACTTCTGGGCTGAAGCTGTGCAGACTGCTTGTTTTACTCAAAATGCAACACTCATTAACAAGCAAGGAAAAATACCATATGAGATGGTGAGGAAAAAGAAGCCAAATCTGAAGTACTTTCATGTATTGGATGTAAGTGTTTTGTTCTCAAGACTCATCCTGAACAGCTATCCAAATTTGATCTAAAAGCTGATGAAGGAATCTTTGTTGGAAATCCACTTTCCACAAAAGCCTTTAGAGTCTATAATTTGAGAACAAGAGTGGTCATGGAATCTATCAATGTCTCTTTTGATGACAAGAAGATTACTGGTCTTGAAGATTTTATTGATCATGATCAGCTGAGATTTGAAAATGAAGACTCAAATTCTGATACTGAAAATCCTGACAGTCTAAGTCCTGATACTGTAAACTCTGATGGATTAAACTCTGATGTTATTGAAACTGTGGTAACTATGCCAAAGGAAGATGCACCTATGCAGGGGGAGCATACTCAAGATCTTACCACATCTCAAGAAGCATCAGAACATACATCTGGCTCTTCAAGTTCTGATTCGTCAAGTTCTGATAAGCCAAGTTCTGATAGTGCTGAAAATCTAAATTCTGAAGAATCCAACTCAGAGAGCATAGTTTCAGGGGGAGCATCAGAAAGTGAAATTGAAGACAGCATGGATCATGGGGGATCATCCAGTTCTAGAGAAAACCTTCCATCTGCAAGGAAGTGGACTAAATCACATACACCTTATTTGATAATTGGAAATCCTGATGCAGGTGTCAGAACTAGAACAGGTACTTCAAACGAATGTCTTTACCATTCTTTTCTCTCTCAGACTGAGCCAAAGAAAGTGGAAGAAGCTCTTCAAGATACTGATTGGGTGCAAGCAATGCAGGAAGAGTTAAATGAATTTGAAGAAACAAAGTCTGGACCCTAGTGCCAAGACCAAAGAATAGATCTGTTGTTGGTACAAAGTGGGTGTTCAGAAATAAAACTAACAGTGATGGCATAATTACAAGGAATAAGGCAAGGCTGGTTGCAAAAGGATATTCTCAACAGGAGGGAATTGATTATGATGAAACATTTGCACCAGTTGCTAGGTTCGAAGCCATAAGGATATTTTTGGCTTATGCTGCTCACAAAAAGTTTACTGTCTTTCAAATGAATGTGAAAAGTGCTTTTCTCAATGGAGAATTGGAGGAGGAAGTATATATTGAAGAACCTCCAGACTTTATAGATTCCAAACATCCAGATTATGTCTACAGGCTTGATAAAGCACTTTATGGACTTAAGCAAACTCCTAGAGCATGGTATGAGACTTTAGCTCAGTTTCTTCTGGAAAGTGGATTCAACAGAGGAACAATAGACAAAATACTGTTCTACCTCAACCATGGAAATGACTTACTTCTGGTCCAGATTTATGTTGATGATATCATTTTTGGGTCTACAAATGACAGACTTTGCAAGAAGTTTGCCAAACTGATGCAGTCAAGGTATCAGATGAGTTTGATGGGGGAACTTAGCTATTTTCTGGGCCTTCAAGTCAAGAAAAATGAAGAAGGCACTTTTATTTGTCAAACTAAGTACACCAGAAACTTGCTGAAGAAATTTGGAATGCAAGATTGTTCAAGTGCATCCACTCCCATGGCCACTGCAACAAAACTGGATAAGGATCCTGGTAAATCAGTAGATATTACTGATTACAGGGGTATGATTGGCTCTCTACTCTATCTAACTGCTAGTAGACCTGATATCTTGTATGCTACCTGTCTTTGTGCAAGATTTCAAGCAGATCCAAGAGAACCTCACTTAACAGCTGTGAAAAGAATTTTTAAATATCTTAAGGGAACAGCTGATCTGGGATTATGGTATCCCAGAGAATCAGATTTTAAACTAATAGGTTACTAAGATGCAGATTTTGCAGGTTGCAAAATTGACAGGAAAAGCACAAGTAGAAGCTGCCAATTTCTTGGAGGCAGATTGGTTTCTTGGTTTAGCAAGAAACAAAAGTCAATTTCCACATCAACTGCAGAAGCAGAATATATTGCTGCAGGAAGTTGTTGTGCACAGATTCTTTGGATGAAGAATCAGTTACTGGATTATGGGTTAACATATTTCAAAATCCCTATTTACTGTGATAATCAAAGTGCTATTGCTATGACAGGTAATCCAGTTCAATACTCTATGACAAAGCACATCAGCATCAGGTAGCACTTCATCAGGGAACATGTAGATGAAGGTACAGTGGAGTTGCACTTTGTTCCAACAGATCAACAACTAGCAGATATCTTCACAAAACCATTGTGTGAAGCTACCTTTACAAGATTGGTAAATGAATTTGGAATGGTTTCAGGTTCTTTCTCTAAATCTGCTTAGTTTTGTTCTGTTGTATCAGACTTTATGATCAGTATTTACATAATTTAATCTCTTTGTGTATTCTGTGCTTAATTGAAAAATGTGTTTAAGTACTGACTGTTGTCTGATATATGTTTCTAAACTCTGATAAGTGATATGTCTGTTTAAGTAACTATTCGATCCTATGAGGATAACTGTGCTAGATGCTGAACTAGTAGTCTTCAATAAACAAAGGATCCCATGTAAGAAGTAATTATTTCTGTGGAAATCTATTGACACAAGCAAATTCTGATAATTGAGCTTAGTTGAGTTTACTTTGTCTATCTTATTACTAAGTCACAAACTAGAATAATGCTACTCATCTGTTAAGTTCTGATGCTAGTAAATCTGTTGAATGTACTAAGTGCTGATAAACCTCACTTATCAAAAGAAAAAAAAAATGAAACAATGATTAAAAATCAGGTACTCCTTTGAGATCTAGAGTAAAAATGTGGAAGGGAAGACCCAAGTGCATTGCTGGTATTAAGTAATATG
Organism: Apium graveolens; assembly: GCF_009905375.1. Taxonomy (NCBI): domain Eukaryota; kingdom Viridiplantae; phylum Streptophyta; class Magnoliopsida; order Apiales; family Apiaceae; genus Apium; species Apium graveolens. The sequence goes on along the minus strand of NC_133656.1, from coordinate 225,246,145 downwards.
CATCATAAAAGCAAATAACATATTTTCTTGGGGACTTTTCACACTCTATGATTACTGGAGAAATACTCTGATAATAGCATAAATTCTGATAAGCAGTCGTGACTCACTTACACTGAGAAGCCACGGTAAAAAGAAATTTAAAAAGATGCACAAAATTAGCACACAATAGTTGAGGTGGACTTAAGCATGAACTCATTCATCAGTAGGTTTCAGGATAATGACAGCTCCTTAGCAAAGTTTTAGTTATGCCTTATTTCTAAGATGTACTGAAGTGAATCAGACTTTACTCTTTGTCTGATATTTAGCTTAATGCACACACTAATCACTCCATATGAATGATGAAAATCACTGTGGTGATCTATGTTATTTTAGATGAACAGTCATTGTGTCACATTGCACACATTCTGAGGACAAGTTCTGATTACATATTCTGATGATTAAGTTCTGAAGAATATAAATCAGAATTTGTGAGAAGACTTACTAAGATAGATATTTCTTTTTCGAGTTAAGAAATTATGTTCTGATGACTGTTAAGTTATGATATAAGTCTAAGTTCTGATATTAACGTATGATTCTTTACTTGACTTATTTGTGGATAAGATTTGGAAACAGTCTCAGTTTAAACCTGAATATATTGAAGTGGAAGATTAATAGTCACTATGGTTAGGGATAGTGGTACTCGTACTTGAACAGTCAACTTTTACTTGCTTCTTGTGCGCATTAAATCATGTTTTCCCTTTCCAATGAATGTTTTTCTTTTTCCAAGTCTGGGGAGACGAGGTAAAATTAATTCTACCTGTCAGCATTAAATTTCTTTGCGTCTCCTGGCATTCTCCTGCCTATATAAGCAACCACTTCACTTCAGCCTTCCCATCAAATCTTTTCTCACAAACTCATCTTCATACTTTTTCTATCAAAAACACCATGGTCAGATACAATATATTTTTGAACTACGAAACCTTCGACATGGAGCTGAGCTGTGCCGATTGGCAGCAGGAATGACACGTCACTGCCATTCCTGATGAGATATGGGACTCTGTTCCCCAAGAGGTACTCACCTCATATTCTTCTACATGGACTACCATTGCCATCTGGAGCGATTGGAGGAGGAAAGGCTGGAAGCTCTCCGCCAGCAAGAGCGAATCATTCGACTCGCCATTCTGTTCGTCGAGAGTAGGAAGAAGAAATGATTTATTTTCTTCTTCCTGTTTTTCTTCATCATCAGCCTTGCCCTGCTTCTTGAGCTAGGACAAAGGCTGTTGACGTTAGGTTTAGCAGCTTAGGGAAATCTTGTACAAGTTCTGATGTAATTTAAATTTCATGAATGTATTCTCTTGATATATTAATGAAATTTGTTTTATTTCAAGATCTTGTCTCTGAGATATTTTAATGCATTGTTAAATCCTGATACATATTCATATTCTGATGACCATATAAATTCTGTTTTAATTTAAGTTCTGATTTTCCTTTATCAGTACTTAGTCATCTGATTTATCTTGGTCATTTTTACTCGATTTATTTTCAGAATATTGATGTTGCAGTGAACAATAATTAAATAAGTGGGAACGATTTCAATTCTGAATTAAAACTGTCTCACCTTGATTAATGGAATAAATGGGTAAGTGGAACGGTTTCTCCTTGAAAAACTACAAGTGGGTAAGTAATGATTACTGTTTTCTCGCGCCCAGTAACTATCCGTTATTACTGCATGTCTGACAGGTGTCCAACGATAACATTTTTTTTAAAAAAGTATAAGTAAGACAGAGAGAGGATTTTTTAATCTTTTATTTCCTTTCATACTTTTTCTCTTTACTTGATTTTACTCTCTTTCTTCTTCTCACGTTGGTTTTTCATACAGACATTTTATCAAACACCTAACAGGCACTCTTAAATCTCAATTTTTCTCATGGCACCAAAGGATTTAATCATTGATGGAGCTAAATTTGTTCCAAACAACTATGCTGCAATTCTTGATCATGCTGAAGCTCCATCTGAATTGCATTTTGTGCAAGATCTTCTTGCACACAGTGAGATTGGGTATGCATTGACCCAGCCTTCAGTCTTTTTGAGCCAACAAGTTCTGACATTTTGGCGGACTGGGCACTTTGATAATGGTGGAACACATGGCACTCCCAGTATTGTTTTCGAAGTGGGTGATTCTTCATATGCAGTCACTCCTGGTACAATACGCAAGGCTCTACATCTTCCAGAAGGATGTACCTTTTCAATTCCAGAGGAATCAGCTCTTCAGGAGTTAATGGCCAGTTTGGGATATGAACAGAGTTTGGCAAAGCTTGGGCAGTTGAAACGGGCTTATATCAGAAGGGAATGGAGTTTCTTCTTCGACTGCATCACTAAAGCTTTTAGGAACAAGTGTTCGAATTTTGATGTTATTCCTATAATGAGTCAGCACATCGGGTATGATATTATCAACCAAACTCATTTTGATTTTGCAACTGCAATAATTGGTTTTATTGGGGATAGGATGACAGAGGATAGGAATATTGTTTACTTTGCTAGATTCTATCAACTTATATATACTTTTTGTACTGATGAACCTCAATTAGTCAGTTCCTCAACTCCACCTTTTAAGGTTGCAAAACGCTACTTTAATGACCTGATAAATGTTGACACTAAGAAATCAGTGGTTAGACCTTTACAGATTCCTCAGTCTGTAAAACAGATCTTAGTAAATGCTGATCCTGATACTTATAGACCTGTTTATTCTGATGTCCAACCAACAACAACCTCACAAGCACCACAACAACCATCAGCACCTATCACTCATTCTACTCAACCAACCCTCAGGCAATATATCAAATCCTCTCTTTCCACTTCACAGACAGTTCAACCCTCATCCTCAGCACCTACTGTGAAGCCTTCATCTTCCAAACCTAAGAGGACAAAGACTGTTCCTCAAACACCTCAAAAGAGAAGGAGGATTGCTTTGAGAGATGAGTCTGACAGTGAGGAACAGGTTCCTTCTTCAGAACCTGTTGTTAAAGAAGCTGAGAAAGTGACTTCTCAGAAGGATTCTGGAATTGGGGGATCTAGGCTTCTCAAGAGGCTTAGAAGAATGACTGTTCCTGACACTCCCAAGGAATCTATATCTACAAAGAGATACAAGAAACAGAGGACAAAAAGGCCGGCTTCAAATGATGAAGAAGCAGCAGCTAAGGAAGGGGATCAGGAATCTCTGATCTCACAAGAAAAGGAATTTGCTAAAGTCACTTCTTCTTCATCAACTCCATCTCAGGAAGCTGTTTCTGAACAGGTCAACACACCATCTGTATCTCCTGTTGATCCAGGCACAAGTGCTGATATTGATGTTCAGACCTTGGTTGTGCCTGAAGTAATTCTCTTAGAAGCTCCAACGGCAACTAATCCATCACCAACACCTGTTACTAATGCTGTACAAACTCCAGAGTTATCTACTACACCTTCTCTGCATCTAGATGCTGATGATCAAAATATAGGTGAGTATCAGGATATGGCTGTTGATCAGAACTTAGAACCAGATCAGCAATTAGAGGATGATGAAGCCTCCATTGCTACTCACACTGTTGTTTTATCAGAAGATACTGATTCTTTAGGTTCTGATGCTGCAAATGCTGGAGATACTGGTGATGCTGCTCCAAATGCAGATGCTGATGAAGCAGGTCCTTCTAAACTTGCTCCTCAATAAACTATTCTTAAGTCAGAACTTGTTAAGAAGTTTGTTACCAGAGAGGCACCAATGCCTTGGAGTGAAACTCCTGTAGGACAGGAGTGAACTAAGGAATGGAACTCAGTCACCTATGTTCCAACTGCAAAGCATCTTGCTGAGCAATTGCCAAAAGATGATTAGATGTTAAATACTGATGACTTCAAAACACAGCTTAGAGTCACTGCATTGAGTACTAAACATTTATAAGGTCTTCATTCACATACTCATGCAGAGTTACATCTCTTAAGGGAAGAACTAATGAAGCAAGAACAAGTTCACAAGATTGATAAGAAAAAGTTCTTCCAACCTACCTTTGACAGGATTGCTTATATTGAGAAGACTCAAGACACACAACAAGCTCAGATTGATGATATTCTGAAAAATCAAGCTTCTCAGCAATCTCAACTTACTGAAATCCAAGCCTCAGTGGAATTGCTTGTCTCTCTTCTACTACCCGCTGATGCCAAAAAGGGGGAGAAAGTAATTAAGTCCAAATGCAAGACTGACAAGACACTGAAAGGGAAGGATGATGAAAAGGATGATCAAGAAAACTTTGGAATGGGTAGAGGTCATAGTCAAGGTAGAGGTTTCTCATCAAGAAAAGCTGAAATCACAAGTTACTAGACAAGTTCTGATACTAGAAAAAGAATTAGTTCTGCTACTGGTAAAAGGATAAGTTCTGATGAACTTTTAGATATTGATGAAGAAATGTCAAGACAGTTATTTCTTCAGGAAAATCCAGGAATGGACTTGGAGAGTTTAATGGAAGAAGAAGCCAGACTTAAATCAGAAAAAGTCACATCTAAAACTGAAGCTTCTGGTAAAAAGACACTTCCAAAACTCAAAGGCATTGTGATAAAAGAAAGGACATATACTGAAGCAACATTGGCTAAATCACAACCGCAGATAGATCTAAGATCCAAGGCTAAAGAAAAGGTTGGTGAACCTATCAAGGTTTATGTGCCTCCTGAGAATGAAGAAATCACTTATGAAAAGGATGATCTTGCTCTTACTTCAAGAAAAGTTCTTAAAACAACCTCTGACATGGCTCAAGTTGTTCAGAGTCAAGATAAAGTAAGTTCTAATATTCCAAGAAGCAAGTAACCTCTGACACAGCTCAAGTTAACTTGATATCAGAAGATAGACCAAAGACACTCCTACCAGGATTCACTAAAGCAAAACAGACTCAACCTTTGAAGACTGCTGCAAGTGGTTTTGAAGCAAGAGTAGTTACTAGAAAGGAAGCTAGAGATAAAACTGGATTGGGAAGTGCTGATGAAAGAAGAATACAGAACACTACCAATGATCCAACTTCCTTAAGTGAACCAGGTATTGGAGCAACTCCTGAGAGATTGAATCAACTGGAATCTGTACAAATGGTTTACCATACCTACTTGAAAGAACACATCTTGTTGTACTTCATGACAGATGGTAGGGTTTGTCATATAAGGCAAAATGCCATTCCAGTGAAGTATTTTGAAGAACTGGAGCATGTACTATTCTTACTTCAAGTGGATGACAGATTGACAGGAAGTGTTGCAAACTATTTGAAGGATCAGATTCAGAGACAGAAAAGACTTTATTCTGTTAAGTCTGACAACACATATGTTCCAAAGTACAGAGATCACAAGGATGATATAGTTGAAATGAAGCCCAACACTGCTAAGATTATAACTACCTTTCTAGGTTACAGGGCTGTGGAATTCAATCTTGAGTCTGATAAAGCTTACTTGATCAGACTGGATCAGGATATAAGAAAAGCAAAGATCAATGATCTCAGGGCTGCAATCTTTCAAATTGGTGAAGATAATGCAGAGCTTAAAGATGCTAAAAGGAGGATGATTGATGAACTTAGATATGCTGAGAGATGTTTGTTGAAGAACTATCTCAGAACAACTCCTGACATCAGAGAGATCAGAAGATGAAGCCAAGTCAAGATCTACAACTGCTTACATTGTGATATTTGTACAGACTGAAGCTGTTATCAGAAGTTAAATGTTGGTAAAGCTTTAAGGACTGTAAGTTATAGTTATCTAGTCTAATTCTCATGCATTTGTACTTAATGTTTTTGACATCATCAAATATCTGTTAAACTTGTATATTATGCTAATTTACAAGTTGGGGAGATTGTTAGATATATTTGATAATGTCATGGCTAATATGATTTATGTTTAGTTTTCAATTTTACTTAAACAGGATAAATCAGTACTTACTGGAAGTCAGGACTTAAGGATATCAGTACTTATATTATCAGGAGATAATCATCAGAAGATGGATATCAGAACTTAAGTGCTGAAGGACGTTCTGATAAGGACAGTAGCTGATTAAAGGAAAGAAGATCGAGATAAACATAAGAAGAGATATGCATGAAGAAGGAGTTCCGTGAAGAATGGAATACTTGGAAGAAAAGATATCTGATTGATATATTTTAGGAAGCAGAATTATATTCCATATCAATTAGCGATTATCTTGTAACTGTGTAGTATATAAACACAGACATAGGGTTTACACTATAAGTGTTATCATATTCGAAGAGATTATTCTTGGTAACCCTAGCAGCTCTCGTGATATTTGTTCATCACTGAGAGGTAACAGTTCTATACTGTAACAGGGTTTATTATTTCAATAAAGTTTGTTTTCTGTTACTTGAGTTATTAAAGTTCGATTTGATTGTATTTTACACTGTATTCACCCCATCTACAGTGTGTGTGACCTAACAGATTAAATGCATAATTTTCATTCATTATAGATCTTAAGTGCATTTTATCTCTACATTGCCATATGCTCTGTGACACAGGTTCAGCCTCCAATTGTCTTCTTTCATTTGATAGTCATGAGGTTGAAAACCCACAACTTCTATCCCAGACTATAAAGACAAACACAGAAACAGAACTAACCAACACTCTCTTACCACTAATATGAAGTATGAATGAGCGTGAGGGAGAAAGTGCCTTAGTGCACCACATAAGGAAGGTTCTGAAGTCAACCCAGCAGCTCTATCTCCTACAAAGATGAGTAGTATTTAAACAAAGACAACTGCTAGCCCCCATACATCTTCTCAAAAAGATGTAATGATTGAAAAGGCACAAAAACAATTACTAGATTCATCCTCTCAACAGGGTGCGTCTATTGAAATTTTCCTGTTGGCCAGGGTATCCGATGTAGTGTCACCACCTTAAACATAAACAATTCTTGATGCACAAGGAAAGGTTTCACACACAAAGGAAGAGTTGATGGAAACAAGAGTTTTGACCATTTTAAGGTTAGATTCGATTGTTCAAGGTTCTTTAATGGACCAATTGTCTTTACAAGTGTTAGGAGAGGGTACTGATCCAATAGCCTTATGTCAGTGGTCAGTGTCGACCTCCCCGGGACTAATAAACCTGGATATATCTTTGGATAGTGGATCTGACATAGGTGTAGATCGGCAACTTGTCGACAATGATTCAGATATTACCTGAGTCACAAGGAAATGTCTTCACAGACATTAGAAGGAAACTTTGATCTTTATGCTAAATTCTTTGGATCATTGTTTACCTTCCCAGAGTTCAAATCTGGAACCCTAAAAGGGAAACTAACAACTTGTAGATTAGACTCAGATTCATCTGATGAGTCTAACAAGGATGGGGATTTGCGAACTCCCATTGCACCACCTGTGACCTCCTTAAGATGGCTAAGGTGATTTTCCTTGCAGGTACAACTGGATTTTGGAGCTATGAGATGAGTGATACACTTGTGAGAATGAGTGTAGACACGAGTGTAGAGAAGAGTGAAATACTTGTGAGGTACACGAAACAGAATCACACACTCACAGTGAGGAAGAAAGACAGAAACACCATATCCCATTCCCTATCCCTAAACATGGTTCTTGATACTTCGGGTCTCGATTCTGTTTATGATTGGAACTTAACTCTTAGGAACCTAACATTTACAGATTGGATTAGAATACTTCGGGACCTTTGGGAGCTCACAATTGGTAACACTTGGTGATCTCACAATTGGGAGGTATAAGGAGTTGGGAAGATTGGTGAACATATTGATCAACAGTGAAGTCATTCTTGCAGCAGTTAAAGGGACATGGCTGATCAGACTCTGACTTGTTATTTCTTTTCCAACCAAGTGAAATATGAGAACTCCTTTAGACAACATCATACATTCCTTCTCTAAGGGGGAGATAAAAGCTTATATAATAGTTTGGAGGATTCCTCAACTAAGGGGGAGAAATAGCAGGAAGGAAGAAAAAGGTAAAGCACATGTACACTACACCACACCATTGTTGTTTGTAACTACGGATCCTGTTGTACGGGAGAGGTGGTAAACACAAGGTGATTTCCTAGTGATCAGAAGAAGTGGTTTGGTTCATCACTATTCTTCATAAGGGGAGAAACTGTTTTCCAAAAGGGGAGTACCATCAGTTCTTATCTGCGGATCCTATTGTACGGGAGAGGTGGTAGACGAAGGTGATCTCCTTTAAGCAGTTGATTCTCATAGGGGGAGAAGCAAGAGAGATATGCGCTTCTCAACAGGAAATATGGTTGTACAGAAGAAGCTACTGATGATTACTTCAAGACTGAGAAGTATTATCTGGAAGAAATTTGAAGAACCAAGGAAATGAAGATGAAACTACTTGAAGATCAATTCAGTGCTAGAGGCAAGCATCTTTCATTTCAGAAACTCAAGAAATCTGGAAATGCAGTATTTGATCCAGAAAACTAGTAGCATTATTTTACAAGTCCTGGTACATTACTTTTCTAGTTGTTAGTTGAGTTATCCTCTCTATTTAATTTGTTTGTTAAGTTTAACAATCAAATAAGGGGAGATTGTTCGTGAGATTGCGTAGCTGTATGAACAGTTCGTGATAACTCAACACAATAAGACACTAGAATATGACAGGTTTATATAATACTATGTCTATACAAGACATATCAGGAAGAATGAAGACAATGCAAATACAAAGAATCAGAATATTAGAAGAAAGCCTGAAGTCTGTCTAAAGGTCACTGAAAGAAGTTCATTAATATGCTCATGCCTCAGTGAAGAACAAGGTTAAAGACATTCAGGGTTTCAGAAATATTGAAGATTCAGTATACAAGTGCTACGGAAGATTTCAGTGTATTAATTGTGATTGAAGATAGACAGTGTTTGAAGCATAGAAATCTGAAGAATTGAAGACAGGTATAGACATAGGTTATATGAAACGTTGTCTAGAGTACCAGAAAGGATTCCAGGAAAGTACAATTGTTTATTGAATCAGGTCCCGTAGCAATAAAGTTGAGGCAAGCTAACAATAATAATCAAGGCTATAATACGAAGACCTGAATCGGGGTTAGTCGTCTGTGAACCAGACCAGTTGCACTAGCGTCAACAGCTCGTGAAAGGAATCTGGGTATTATTTATAGAATAATTGTTAAGTTGAGGAACGTACTTGGATTGAACGTTTATCTGTTAAAGTACGAGAAGAGGTGCGCGGGGTATAAAGCTCAACAGCTCAAGGACTGGCGAATCTCAAAGTTTAATTGTTAAGTTTAAATAAATTTATTTAATGGACTTTAATATTTTATTTAATAAACTTAAATGTATTTATCTTATAAACTTTAAATAGGTTTATTTTATAATCTAATTAGTTTTATTTTATATAAGTTATATTTAAGTTTATTTTATAAATTAATTTAATTACAATTTAAACTTAAAAGAAAGAAAAAAAAAAGAAAATAGAAAGTGGAAAAAGAAAAAAGAAAACAAAAGAAAAAGAAAAAGAAAAAGAAAACAAAAAGAAAAACAAAAAGGAAAACAAAAAACAAAAAACCAAAAATGAAAAACAAAATCAAAGGAAATAAAAGTAACCTGGTGACATAAGGTCGCCACAGGTGAACTTAACTTAGGAGTGATAAGGTGTCGCCACACACTCCTCTCCTGGATCTCCTTGTCGCCACACAGCCTATCGCCACAGAAGCCCTCAATTCTCAGCCACACATTATTTGGATAAAAGACTACCTTTGCAGCATAAGAGATTTAGCCATTCAATTCTGACATTATTTACTGTTCATCTTCTCTTCTCAAAAGAGAAGTGAAAATGGCAGCGGAGATTTACAGAGGAGTTCAAGCTACTTGAATATCCTTTAATTCTCAC